>NC_068320.1:3271978-3499199 GCF_025860055.1 Xyrauchen texanus
ATACAGTGAACAAAACACGTTACGTTCTTGCGTTCAAACATTTGATGGAGCGCAAATTCGAACTATTCGGATCTCAAGATGTGTTCTAAGAATTAAACTATATTTAACTTGACACAGTGACATAAAAATTTGATGTTTATGACACAGCGCACCCGAGACACTACACAAGCATGTCTGATGCAGTTGTTCATTGACGGTCCTTAAACAAGCCCTCATAATAAATCTCCAATTGATTGGCAAATTCACTTGTGAAATGGATTGCTGTGAACTGTATGCCAATGATTGACTTATGATCAGTAATAATATGGTAGTAAACAATACATTGTATTCTAAAGCCGCTTTTTGTTTTGTCTTATCAATGATTAACTCTTCTGCCACACAATGTAATGCATTTTAATTATCTGAATATTTTATATATATATATATATATATATATATATATATATATATATATATATATATATATACACTCACCTAAAGGATTATTAGGAACACCTGTTCAATTTCCCATTAATGCAATTATCTAATCAACCAATCACATGGCAGTTGCTTCAATGCATTTAGGGGTGTGGTCCTGGTCAAGACAATCTCCTGAACTCCAAACTGAATGTCAGAAAGGGAAGGTGATTTAAGCAATTTTGAGCGTGGCATGGTTGTTGGTGCCAGACGGGCCGGTCTGAGTATTTCACAATCTGCTCAGTTACTGGGATTTTCACGCACAACCATTTCTAGGGTTTACAAAGAATGGTGTGAAAAGGAAAAACATCCAGTATCGCGGCAGTCCTGTGGGCTGAAAATGCCTTGTTGATGCTAGAGGTCAGAGGAGAATGGGCCGACTGATTCAAGCTGATAGAAGAGCAACTTTGCCTGAAATAACCACTCGTTACAACCGAGGTATGCAGCAAAGCATTTGTGAAGCCACAACACGCACAACCTTGAGGCGGATGGGCTACAACAGCAGAAGACCCCACCGGGTACCACTCATCTCCACTACAAATAGGAAAAAGAGGCTACAATTTGCAAGAGCTCACCAAAATTGGACAGTTGAAGACTGGAAAAATGTTGCCTGGTCTGATGAGTCTCGATTTCTGTTGAGACATTCAGATGGTAGAGTCAGAATTTGGCGTAAACAGAATGAGAACATGGATCCATCATGCCTTGTTACCACTGTGCAGGCTGGTGGTGGTGGTGTAATGGTGTGGGGGATGTTTTCTTGGCACACTTTAGGTCCCTTAGTGCCAATTGGGCATTGTTTAAATGTCACGGCCTACCTGAGCATTGTTTCTGACCAGGTCCATCCCTTTATGGCCACCATGTACCCATCCTCTGATGGCTACTTCCAGCAGGATAATGCACCATGTCACAAAGCTCGAATCATTTCAAATTGGTTTCTTGAACATGACAATGAGTTCACTTTACTAAAATGGCCCCCCCAGTCACCAGATCTCAACCCAATAGAGCATCTTTGGGATGTGGTGGAACGGGAGCTTCGTGCCCTGGATGTGCATCCCACAAATCTCCATCAACTGCAAGATGCTATCCTATCAATATGGGCCAACATTTCTAAAGAATGCTTTCAGCATCTTGTTGAATCAATGACACGTAGAATTAAGGCAGTTCTGAAGGCGAAAGGGGGTCAAACACAGTATTAGTATGGTGTTCCTAATAATCCTTTAGGTGAGTGTATATATATATATATATATTTAAAAGATAACTATGTTTAATTATTTCATCATTATATATGAGGGGCTTTTAGCAAATATTTGTATATGCGATTAAAGGGGTCATGACATGAGAAACCAAATTTGCCTTGATCTTTTGGTATATAAGAGGTCTTTGTATCATTAAAACGTCCTGCAAGTTTAATATTTTAAGACGTCCTCCCCATTCTAAATGAATCATTTATTTAATCAAGCTCAAAATACAGCTCGTTCTGGATTCATGGTTACAAGTGACGTGACGGTTAGAAGTGACGTAACAGCGTTTGCATATGACCGCCTCCAGCACAAGATAACTACGCTTTAAGCGCAAGACAACTACGCTCATTTCGTTTCGCCGTGCGCCTCACAAGTGTTCAGTCGATGGACAGCGAGCTCTGACAGAGACTACTTGTGCACAGGAAAATTACGATGCCACACAGATGTGCTGTTCCTGGCTGTGGTCAAACAAAACCTCTGAATAAGCTGCCGAAAGATCCAGACGTCAGGGAAAAATGGATGCAGTTTATTTTTTGCGGACGTTCCAGTCACGGCAGTGTTAACTTAAGCGTTTGTTCTGTACATTTTAAGGATGACTGTTTTGAGAACAAATCTCAATATGATGCTGGCTTTGCCAGAAAACTGTTGCTCAAAGATAAGTCCGTGCCGACTATTCTGGGAAAAGCGTCGGCGCAAACTGTAAGTAATCTATTTTAAACTTTAAACTACTTTTTAAAAGCGCAATTTCATTCATTATGAATAATCACAGTGTTTTTACTTAGTTTACTTGCATATTGTTCTGGCTGGAGCGTCAATAATTGATACATAGGCACTGACGTTAGCCAATCATAACAGTGGGCGTTAACACTGAAGTCTTAAATGGAAAACGCCCCCAAAACAGACTGTTTGAATCAGAGGATGAGAAACAGGGTGGGAAAAGGTCATAAATCACTAGATTTTAAAAGTTTTTCTTAAAACAAAATATATTAATACTATAATTGCACCTAAGGGAACATAATAATACAATAAAAAAACCCATGTCATGACCCCTTTAATTAATCGGGGCACCATGTAATTAATTTGATTAAATATTTTACAGCCCTAGTTATAATATATTGTGCATAATGTGCAGCTACTTCCTAAATAACACACGTACATCTCCGAGATGTCTGTTTTAGATCTTTTCATCTGGAATGCATAACAATCTCATTAACATCTGCTAAAAATCTTAAAAAGATCAGATTTTTCTGAATCATAAACATCTCAAAGACATCTGCTGAATGTCTTATTGACATCCAAGACATACTTATTGACATATGTCTGAGTAATCAACACAAAAAATAAGTATTTCAGATGTAATCACACACATCATATATCATATAAAATGTCCATTTGTCACTGTCAGTCCATTGCATGCTCTCTCTCACTCACTCACTTACAAAATGTCAAATCTCTCTCTGTTTCACACACACACACACTCACACACACACAGCTCTCATCTAACTGAGGAAAACATATTGCACTGACGCCATAGACACAAGATCTTTTTTCTCCCCAATTTGGAATGGTGAATTCCCAATACGCTTGTGGTGGATCGCCTCAATCCAGGTGGCGGAGGACAAATCGCAGTTGCCTCTGCTTCTGAAACCTTCAATCCATGCATCTTATCATAGTGTGTTACTGCGGAGATCTAGCGCGTGTGGAGGTTTGATTTCTTATCTCTAATGTCATGTTTTTATGTGTTTAAATTATATGTGAATATTGCCAACTCTATGACAGTGTAATCTCTGTATGGGATATGTGACTGGTATTGTATTTATGAAATATCTAAAATACATGTCATTTTTAAACAAAAAATGGATGGAAAGGCACATCTTATGGGGGTGAATTAAATAAAAGATACGTATTTTCATTTATAAGCAACAGAATTTAAATTGCATTCACTTTAATAACAACAAAGCATGAATGTGAATCAGGTGATATCTGCCTTTGCTCTCGTAGTGAATGATCCACTATGAGAAGTGAGAACTGTCTGACTTGACAGGACTTTTTTCACTCCTCCCTTGACTGCACCCGCATACTCTCGTCTACTTTCAAGGCGTGGCTTTAGCATCTCATACGAGCCTATCCTCTTAACTCTTTAAAAATGACTAAATATAACTTTTACATTTTGTGTCACATATCAAATTATTAAGATTTAAATGGTAAACTGAACTTACTTGTTTAATGTGATATTTTGTGGAACTGCTCTTTACTATATTCCTGTAAAAAATTCTGCTTGTGCAATAATAAAATAAAGATACAAATGGTAAAATAAACATTTCTCTGTTCTGTTTTCTCCAGTAAGCTCCCAAGTTAATTGGTTAGCCTTCTTCTCATAGGTTTCTTCACATTTTGATTATCACCTAGTGATATGATTGTATCCAAAATACATTTTCAATTGCTGTATAGTTAATGATTTTACAAACTTTTCATTTTTAAAATCTTTCTGATTATGGTTAGGCCTTCCCAGGTTATCCCCACCTCTTTAGACATGGGAGGGTGACAAGGGGAGGGAAAAAACAACAACAACAAAAAAACGACAGGGAAAAGCCAACACTGAGCGAAGAGGGAGAGAGAGACATGAGAGAGAGAAAAAAAAAAACGTATTCGCCGGTTCTCCGTTACGCCTTAGCCTGGTCCTCGGCTACTCCTCTACCCTCTAGTGGATGACAGCCACGCCTCCTCGGGCGGATAGAAGCCAGTCCTCCAGCCCCTGGTGGACGGAAGGCCCCGCCGTGTTTTTAGTGGAAGGTAGGGGCCTCCCCCGCCCCTGGCAGCGGTTCTTCCGCTCCAGGCGTTCAGCCAGGAGCCCCTCCTTCCCTCGCGGTTGGCGGCCCTTCCTCCGCTGTCAGGCGGTCAAGCTCCTCCGTCCCCCCGCTCCATTGGGGTGGATGGTTGTGGGGAGGACTCAACTATGGCACATCCCTCCTTCCAGAATTTCGGCACCAGTGTAACCAAATTTCAACGGATAGGAGGAGGCGAGAAACGGTTTGGGGGGGGTAATCAGGAGTCGAGTATCGAGCTCCGAGCCCTCCAGTTTACGGACAGCAAGCCAAATATGTTTACCGTTTCAACACAAGATTACATTAACATGTAAAATACTGAAAGAGCTGATGTGGGGAACTTGATCGTTATAAAAGGCGTTGGAATTTTCGCATTAAAGGCTGGACGGAGAAGCAAAATGAAAATATAAGAGTGGGTGTGACTGCTTGGCTCTCCAAGATTGTTCCAGGTGTGCCATGGGAGATGGAGGATGCAGTTGACATGGTACATCAGATTGGCTGAAAAGAAGGAAATCGCATGCGTCAGGTTATCATTCAGTTCACAAAGTGTATACACAGAGATTACATTGTCTCTGGTTACACATCTTACCTCGGTTCCCTGAGATGCAGGGAATGAGACATTGTGAGAATCGCTATGGGGGAAGTCCTTCCGATGACTTTGTTGAAGCCCTTGTACAGTAACACCAATCCTGAGGTTGGCAATGGTGTTTGAGCCAGTAACAACATAAATGATGGGCAAGGAGTAGGTGGGAACCGGATGAACCATTAAAATAATGTTTCATGAAATCTTAAAAAGACACAAACATAAACACACGGCAGCTGCGTTTGGCTCTCCCTCTCCCAAACTGCCTCATCTGGCTCAGCTTTATCCCTCTCCTCGGCTGATTAGCCTGATTGTGGGCCAGCCGTGCACACTCACAGCTCAGCCCTGCCCTCCTCCTGGTCACAGAGCCCCACCACTTTAGGCGCGCAGCTGGCCTATATATGCAAGTGCGAGAACACCATTTCTTTCGAAATTTCGGACTGAGGGACAAGAGCGCATCGCTCGATCCTCGAAATTCTAGTTAATCTCAGCTTGGGAATCTATATGAACCATATAAATACATACAATCTAAATTAAATCCCTTCACAACCAAAGGTTGGGAAAGGAAATGTATTCCTTATTTGAAGTGTGACTTCTAGGGGGTAATTTCAGCATCAGCATATATACAGGTGGCTGTACCAAAATATACATATATCAGATAGCCTGCCTGTAATAAAAGGCCTGGGCTCACCTGCTGAGTGTTGGAACAATAAGCGCTCTAGACAGACAGGACTTTGGAAGAAATGGATGCCACGTGGTGTTTGCGACGACCAACCTGCTGCAAAGCATATGTCCTGCAAGGACACACTATTTGTCTATTCCCATGAAGAGGCCATGCCTTTAGTTGAATGCACTTTCACACCAATAGGGCATCTCACGCCCTGTGATTCATAAGCAAGAGCACTCGCATCAACGATCCAGTGAGAGAACCTTTGCATGGAGATGGACATACCTTTTGTGCAGCCTCCATAACAAACAAAGAGCAGATCCGACAGCCTAAACTGCCAGGTACAATGTGTAATGCCCACATAGGGCATAACGAACAAATGCATCAACTGCTTCTCAAACAGTGGGGGGACAAAGGCTTGTAGGTGGACCACTTGAGCTCGAATAACGTGGATAGAACCTTAAGCACATAGCCTTTCTGGGTTGACGGTGACTTTTGAAAGACCCAGCCCAAATACCAGGCATGAGCTGTTGATGCAGTTCACATTGTAAACACACACCACTTAGCACAGAGAGGCATCTCACGAACAGTAGCTTGCAGAATGACATTCACCCCAGCAGGGCATGGCATTTATGTAAGCAACCACTGTCATTTTGTCAGATCGAATCAGAACATGCAAAGCTTTCAAGGCTAAGAGACAGCTAGTATTTCCAGCTGACTGAAATACTAGGTGCCGAAGGCTGGTCGCCCGCTGCACAGTGCGCCTCAGCCTGCAATGAACACATCTGTGATAACCACCTTTTGCCAGAAGACTGGACACCGCATGATGCTGTTAAAAGTTTTGAACTGCCCAAGGTGCTAGAGCAGCCAGACAGCGACGAGTTTTGCCAATGCCAGCATTGAAGAGGTCTCATGTAAAAGACCTAACAGTGTGATGGCAGATGCGACATTTCGCCCAGTTTGACATTGCCATTTGTACAGCCTGGGCCTCAGAGAAGTACATTTCCATACTCACACAATAGAGCCTCTGATCGGGCTAATAATAGCCTATCAAAGAAATATTTCAAAATGCACATGCCACTCCGCTTCAACAGAGCGAGCGCTGCATCGATACACTTCGAGAGTGTGGAGTGCAAAGGAAAGGTCTCTGAATTAATAAGATGTTCCCTCAAATGCGGATCTCAAAACGGCCTGAGACAGGGTGCAACTCGTAAATGAAAGTGTGCGTGCATACTTAAGATTTATTGATGCAAATCACCTCGAGGGTGGAAGTAGGTACGATCTGTTTCTGAGATACTGTTTTGAATTGGCGCTTTGTGAACGTACGATTCAAGTGTCTCGGATCTAAAATGGGCTGAAGCATGCTGTCTCACTCTTGAACGAAGACATTGGCTGTAGAACCTTTGTGTGCACCGCAGTTCGAAACAATCTCTATCGTGTTCTCTGCGAAGAGGTTGTGAGTTCACCACTCATCCAGGCAAGATAATTCGGAACCACTGGAGGGAACCACTGTAAACCAAGCTCCTCAACCACCCACGAGGGGAAGTGAATCAGCTCTTGTCTATGGCATGCACACACTCCTCACCCTCACTGGGGGAAGGGACGGCAACATCCTCCGTGGACCACTTGCTCATATTTGATGCTGCAAGGGACATGACATCATCCCCAACATCAGAACTGCCAACGTGATAAGGCCATGCACTCCGATAGAGGGCCGGAGCCCATCACGCATATACTATACTGCCGTGGATGCTGCAGATCGAAAGAAGATCGAGGGGATCACGGGGATTGCACAGGCATGGGATCTTCCTCGACATCCAACTCAACCTCACGGCCCCACCGTGCCTCTCTATGTGAACACTGCAGGGGAGGGGTGAGTCTTCTCACTGCATGCGCTGAGTGGTACAGGTGATGAGTCGTCCTGTCCACATCTGCAGATAAGATCCCGCCAGCCTAAGAAGTGTATCATGACAGTGAATCAAGGAGGGCTTTCAAGACGAGAGATGATGTCGCTGCCTTGAAGGAAGAAAATTCTGAAGAAATGGTATTCACGCACCCTCTTATATAGGTCAACTGCACACCTAAAGGGGCAGGGTTCAAACACCATTGCCAATCTCCCGTGTGACATCTTGCCATTGGCATGTTCACACGAGAAGTGTCAGGTACGCTGTTTAAAATTGAGTAGGAGGAACGCTGTACAGACCAAACACCGTAAACAAATTTAAACAAAGAAGTAAGAAGTTTTTGAATTAAGAGATGAAGAGAAGATACAACTTTTTGAACGTGCATACAGCTGCTTACCGGATGTGATGATTTATAGTTAAAAAGTACTTAAATACTGATATTTTTAGCACCAAAAGCGACCGTATCGCTTTATAAGATGTCATATGGTTGATGTTAATGCTGATTGTCTGTGCTTTTTGGAGCATCAAAAATGTTGTTACCATCCACATCCATTATAAGGACCTACTGAGCTGAGATATTTTTCTATTATACTGTAAATTGTTACACAAGCACAATTTTGCTCCAGATAATTGTCCCTAGTGGAATAATAGATGTATTCTAATGAATCTAAAATCTGTGTTCTTTCGTGGTTGGATGGAAAAGAAATCTGGTCTATTGTACATCTAATGGATGGAGTAGACATACTGACATACACTGACTTCTGTAAAATGAACATTATCAGTTGGAATATCAAAGAAAAAAATCTGTCTTTGATTAGAGCAATTCCACTTAGTATGGTTCAGCTGATTCAAGGCACTTTTCTTTACTTTCCTGCGATACCAAGGTTGGTCAATTTAAGTATTCCTGGCATTTAAGAGATTTGTTGACTAAAGAATGGTTTCCGCTGAAAATTAAAAAGAGAAGTCTTGTTTTGGAGAGTACAAAAGAGGAATTAGAACAAAATATCTTTCTTTTCCTATTTTACCAAATGGCAAAAATTATTATTATTATTTTTATTTTTTTTAAACATAATTAATGACGTTTACCCATGTAATGAGACAGATTTTACATGGACTGTAACGAGTGTACATTTGGTGAAAAGGATATAGAATCTTTGGAGCATTTATTTTATTCATGTAATTTGTCCAGAAAATTTTGGGTTGATCTTTATGATTGGATATTATAGATACAGTACTTGGCTTGGACTATAAAAGCATAAAATCTGGGTTTTCTATAGGGAACCCTGAATTTTAATTCATGGTCAATACCATTTTGATTTTTGCCAAATATTATATAAACAAGTTCAGTTCAATATTATACAAACATAGATCTTCAAATGATAAAATCACATTAAAGTCGAACAAAAATGATCTCTCTCACTGCCAGCAACATAGTCTATTCATAATAAATGGAAAATGCCTAATTTTGCCCGGGCAGCTTCACTTTCCATGAGGCAGCGAACGCTATGGTTTATAGGACTCATTGGGTTGCTTTGATTTTTAAATGATTCAGCATTTAACTTGTGTAATTATTGTCTGTACACCAGAGCAAACTGGAGAAATAAACAATGGCTCACCATTTATCAAGCGCTGAAACTTTGCCAGGGTGAATCTCATTAAGTCCTCTTTGCAACCTGAACTTCTTCAGAATGTCGATTTGTGACAGTAGCGTTGAAAAAGCTTAAATGCATTGCAACAAATGGTTAAAAAGAACACGTCTCTCGAGATGCGTTAATAAATATTGAAATAATTTTTAAGTTAACAGTGTCTGAAAAATGCAACGGTACTGCACAATAAATTGTAAAACAGAACGCAGGTGTCTTGAGATGCGTTATAAATATGAAAGTTATTTTAACAGTGAGTTGTGGCACAATGATCAAAGACGTCCTTCCAGTGCGTGTTTAGATAGCCTCGATGAACAGCACATAACTCACCCTGTAGCCTACTTGAAAAACTGACCCGAATCTGGCCCAATACCTGTAGGTTTTTTTTTAACTTGATTTTCTCCCCTTTTCTCCCAAATTTGGAATGCCCAATTCCCAATGTGCTCGAGGTCCTCGTGGTGGCGTAGTGACTCGCCTCAATCCAGGTGGCAGAGGACGAATCTCAGTTGCCTACACATCTGAGACAGTCAGACTGTGCATCATATCACGTGGCTTGTTGAGCGTGTTACCGTGGAGACCTAGCGCATGTGGAGGCTTCACGCTATTCTCCGCGGCATCCACGCACAACTAACCACGCGCCCCACCGAGAGCGAGAACAACATAATACCCACCCTAGCAACCAGGCCAATCGGTTGCTTAGGAAGCCTGACTGGAGTCACTCAACACGCCCTGGATTCAGACTTGCGACTCCAGGTGTGGTAGTAAAACCTGTAGGCTTGTCGGGTACCTTCGGAATCAGATCAGGTTGAAGACCTCTAAACACGTGCAGATTAACCAAATAGTGATTTCGGTATTTGAATACTATGCACATCCCTATTAATAATGCATGATTCTGGATCGGTTCATAATTAAGAAGTAAACACACTGTAACTGGCCGTGTAAGACATTGTTCCAAACTTTTCTTCCATCAATTTGAAAAATCCAATCAAATCTGCAAGCGTCTTGTAGTGCATAAAAGTGAACGTACTCATGTGACACATCAAGGGGGGGCCTCCATTGTTTACTGGCCCAACGGCCTCTCAGTTCTTAATCCATCCTTGTGCATGGCGAACCATAAACAATGTGATATTTTACTTTGTTTAGAAAACCCAAATACTTCAGAAAATGGGAAATATGTCCTTTATCCCTTAATTATTTTAGCAAAATGTTTTGTTCACAAAGCTAAATATAGCTATATATCTTCATCTGAATCTTCAGCGTTGTGAATTTAAATATTAAATGCTCAATGTCAATCCAAAACATTGTGGTAGACATACATTCAAAGAATAAATAATGTATAGTCTCTTCCTCTATATTACAGAAAACACATTTAATCTCCATGTTTTTGAAAAATCTTGAGATTACTTGTTTCACAGGGTAAATGGATAACTCTATGTAATTTCTACAAAACGAGGCTGCCTTCCAAGTGTCATCACAATTGAAACATCCTTCGATGGTGCTTGATGACGTAGCAGCTGAGATTTATAGCCTAACGTGCAGTCAATCGCAAGCCGTTTTGTCTTTTAAAAGCTTTTGTTTAACTATCCGTAATTATATTTGAGATATCTACAACTGTATTTTAACAAGTCACAATTGTAATATGACTAATCAGAAGGCTAATTTGAAATATCTGCAATTATAATTTGACTAGTAAGAAAGAACATTAAAAATATCTGGTAATATATTTTGCCTAGTAGAAATTCCATTAAAGATATCTGCAATAACGTCAAAGATTTCGTCACTTGTCATGTCACACATCCACAAAGATGATTAGAGATATCTGTAATTCAGTTTTGACAAGTCAAAATTATATTTTCAGGTATCTAAATCACCCTTACCCCTAGTCGATCTGCTGTGGTGTGACGTACAATGACTCCTCATTAAGCACCACCCCTCACTCTATTGCTAACCGGTAGCGCTATCAAAGCTTTTAGTAACTAGCTGCTATCAGAAAGATTAAGTTGATGCTTGATACCTTCATAAAAAATATCTTGATGCATTTTTATATGTTAAAAGGTCTCTTATATGTTAATAGTTAACTATGTGTGGCAAAGTGATTGTTATATTCTATGTTGCAGCATGGAACAATTTAAGTGTAAATTATGAATAAAGACAGACAACCACAAACGGGTCTTCTATCATAAGGTACCCTTCTTTATAGTTGAGCCTACAAGCTTTTGTGAGGAAACAGCTCATCATTTCATGAATTGACCGCCTGTCCACTAATCTTCCATATGTTTTACACTACACTATCCTTTTGGAATATACTATGTGTGGAGTTTTCAACAATAAAATTGCTGTTTTAGAAGAGAAGACATGGAGAATTTTGCAACAGGGATGGTATCCGCAAATGGTGACTACTGTAGTAACATGCAATAAGTGCACTGTAATCGCTTTGGATAAAAGCGTCTGCCAAATGTTTAAACAAACATGCTAGTTGACTATTTTAGAGCTCCTTGGTTGGGACCAGAGCCCGACTGAAGGGGAGCCTACACAGAGTTCGTTTAGAATAACAAAGTGGTCACATAGAGATTCTATTGACTTATTTATTCATAGCAGCAGCATCTTTGATTTTTAATGGCAATGACAACTATGGGATTACAAATCCCGCCAAATGTACTGCGGTCACAGAAAATAATAAGCGTTAATCAAAATAATACATTTAAAAAAATAAAGCAAAGTCATCAGAATTGCAAACAAAATCACATTTTCCTTCGTTATTTGACAGTTCTTTTGTGCTCTGACCATTTTGCTCATATTTTCATTTTTTGTACGCTTACTCTGTATTTTTCTTTGCTTTTGTTTAAAGGGTAACTAAACCCTAAACCAACTTTTTTTAGTTAATGATCTGTAAGCATGGGGCTTTATTAGTACTGGTCATTGATTCAAGTAATTGTTTTGACATTTGTGTATAAAGTGTTTTAATTCTACAATATATGGTGTAAAAACGTCTGAGTGCTGCCCTCTTCAGGTTGAACGGTGGCTACTGCAGTTGAATTTTCCTATTGGCTGTTGCGGTACTTCGTGACGTAACCGGTGACAGCTGACGTAAGCAGGTTCCAGCTCACCACGCCAGATTCATGTACATGTCGTCTTGCCACCGTGTGAGGAATAATAATAACATAGAGTCTGACAGCAGCTGTCAATTAATCCGTCACTACCAGTCTCAGGTGTGCCCCCGCCCCGCTCCGCCCCGCTCCGCTCAGCCCCGCACAGCCCCGCACAGCTCCGCACAGCCCCGCACTCGGTTCGTTCCCTCTATCCCCGCCGGGTTCTGCCCACTTTTCCAGCATTTTCAAATATTTCTAGTGGGTGGAGTCAGACTCTGAGCAGGTGTTTAGTTACCCTTTAAAAAAACATCTGCACTTGGTTTTCCAAAACTTGTGTGTAGAGTTTCATGTAAATCAGGGGGCGTTTTGCGTCCCTATTGGTCTATAGTTCCTCCTTTAGCCAATCATTCGAAGAGGGGAGGTGACGTCAGTCCAATACAACTCTGACGGCTGCTGCTCAATATTCTATTTTTTGTGGTTGACAGATACGCTGTTTTAGAATTTTCTGCCAGCTCTAGGAAACAATGTGTTGTCCGAGTAGGCCATTATCATAGTCCGTTAACACGTGTATCGAGTCAGCTGAATTAAGTTAGTAGAGTCTTTAATTTAGGCATTATTTAAGACTTTGTAGGTTATTGGCTATTGTGAGGAAACATCTCATCACCTAATGCATTGACCGCCTATCCGCTAATATTCATAATGTTTTACACTACACTATCCTTTTGGAGTGTGCTATGTGTGGAGTTTATTACGATAAAATTGCTGTTTTATAAGAGAACTCGCGGACGATTTTGCGACAGGTTTGTTTCAGATTACGGTTCTCCCATTTCGTTTATATGGGGTCCGCAAACGGCAACTTACTGTCGTAACACACTAGTTGACGTACGCTCTCGTATATGGTAAAAGATCTCTGATCTCAGAGCGGAAGTCAGTTGAGCAGTTCCAACTGACATGGTCATATTGTAGGAGCTCGATTTTTATTCATCTAGATTATTATTATTATTTGTATTATTATTGTAAATTGATAAACGTGGCTAAAGTTCTGGAAACATGGAACAAGTTGGGAACATGTTCTGTTGCCAGGATTCATTCAGGTATTGTTGATCATGTATCTTATCTCACAAAGTTCACCATGCCTTTATTTTGCTGTGTAAGTATTCCGCTTCTTGAAAATCTATAAAGAATGCACCCGCATTGTTTTTAAACATATTGCTTCAATGTGGCTTCAACGTTTACGTTTAAGGAATGATGACTGTCATTTATGTAGTAGAACAAAAAGTGCAAGGATATTTAAGTAATGTTTGTTTACCACAGGCCTTATTGTATTCAATAATACCAAAACTGCCATAATAAAACCTACAGGACAATCCCTAATGCATTCATGACTCGAACATGCAGATTTTCTTGGGATATTCCTACTTGACATCTCCCATCTCCGACCACAAAAGCATACAAACATTTATTTAATTGCAAAACAAAAACATTTACAAACAAACGTAGACATAGAGGATTACAATGGGAACTCACAGTTACAGCACCAAAATAAAACAAATACATTTTCAGGGTAATACAAATTAAAATGAATTATTTCGAGAAAAGTCTTCAGATACAGTAGTTTTGCATTTTAATTTCTTATAGAGTCACAAAATTCTACAACAACTTGGATGTTATGTTTAATTGCCCATTTCTGTTTGTGGATATGGTATTTCTATTGCAAATTTTTGTTTAAAACTCCTGTTCTTATAAAATAAAAATAAATCTTCACCATTTATCAGAATCTTCAGTGTTGTGAATTTAAATATTAAATGCTCAATGTCAATCCAAAACATTTTGGTAGACATACATTCAAAGAATAAATAATGTATAGTCTCTTCCTCTATATTACAGAAAACACATTTAATCTCCATGTCTTTGAAAAATCTTTAGATTACTTGTTTGACTGGGTAAATGGATAACTCTTTAAGTCATTTCTTTGACTTTATTGGTGAGACAGTATTTACTGGGCAGATTATTCTGATAAAAACTAGTGCAGGGTGATCCAGCAGATGGAAAATAACTCCAATAATTCAGATAAGTTGTAGGAATAATACAAATTTTAACTGGTAAAATGTTCAATTATATTGAACAGTGAATAAATGCAAAATAATAAAGAAACACATTTTTGAATATTTAGCAATAGGTCTTTTTATTGATCTAACTTCTAAACTATATTCAACTTTAAAGATAAAGTATTATCAAGTACATTTATGATATGACTGAATAGATAAATGAATATATGAACAATGTTTATATGAAGATTTTAATTGATTACAAGCATAATATCATATAAGCAAAGTATAAAATAAAGAATATTGTCTATCCACATGTATCAGTCCCCCCAGTTGAGTTTGTAAAATTTAATTAATCAAATAAAACTCTTATTTGATTAATGAATCATTAATCCATCATGACCGGTATGAAATCTGTTAACAGGAAAAGTGTAATGGAAAGTGTTTGATCAAATCAAATCACTTTATGGTCACACGACCATATACACAAGTGCAACACTAGGTGAAAGTCTTGTGTGCAGTTCCGAGCAACATAGCAGTCAAGTCAAGTCAGGTCAAGTGGTTTTTATTGTCGTTTCAACCATATACAGTTAGTACAGTACACAGCAAAATGAGACAACGTTCCTCCAGAACCATGGTGCTACATAAAAACAACAAAGGACCAACATAGGACCACATGAGACTACACAACGAAATAAAATACCTATATAAACTACCTATATATACCTATATAAAGTGCGTGCAAGCGTGCAAAAAGTACAGGACAGTACAACAAATTACTGACAATGAACAGGACAATAGACAGTGCAGCGCCGACCAGTACTCAGTAGTGCAAAAAGATGACAGTTTCTAAAAATGTAAACATAACATACTATGAGATAATGTTCTATGCACATAGCAGTTATTGAGGTAGCAGTCATGACAGTGATGAGACATATACCAATTACAATAAACAACATACTTGCACAACACAATTTACATATCAAATGTACACATACACAACACAATAATAATATACAATGTACAGTAAACAATACACACAATATAGAATACACATACAATAAAAAATAAGTAAAGAGTATATAAAAAAAAAAAATTATATATATATATACAGTATTGAGGGGAATATATTTGACAGTCCAGTGTGAGATTATAGATTAATAAAGTGCAGTCCTGATGTATATTGATTGTGAGAGATCAAATGTTCAAAAGTCTGATTGCTTGGGGGACGAAGCTGTCATGTAGTCGGCTGGTGCGGGTCCTGATGCTGCGATACCGCCTGCCTGATGGTAGCAGTGTGAGCAGCCCATGACTCGGGTGGTTGGAGTCACTGATAATCCTCCATGTTTTTTTCACACACCGCCTGGTATATATATATCATGGAGGGAGGGAAGCTCACCTCCGATGATGTTCCTGGCAGTTTGCACAACCCTTTGCAGGGATTTGCGGTTGTGCGCGGTGCTATTGCCGTACCAGGCGGTGATGCAGCCAGTCAGGATGCTCTCTACAGTGCTGGTGTAGAACCGTGTGAGGATGTGGTGGTTCATTCCAAATTTTCTCAGCAGTCTCAGGAAGAAGAGGCGCTGGTGAGCCTTCTTCACAACGGCCTCAGTGTGGACGGACCATGTGAGTTCCTCAGTAATGTGGACACAGAGGAACTTGAAGCTGCTGACTCTCTCCACCAGTGCTCCATTAATGGTGATGGGGCTGTATTCTCTGTCTTTCCTCCTGAAGTCCACTACAAGCTCCTTGGTTTTACTGACATTGAGGGAGAGGTTGTGCTCTTGACACCAGCATGTCAGAGTGTGCACCTCCTCTCTGTAGGCTGTTTCATCATTGTCAGTGATCAGACCTACCACCGTCGTAACGTCAGCAAACTTAATGATGGCATTGGAGCTATGTGTTGCCACACAGTCATGTGTGTATAGGGAATACAGGAGTGGGCTGAGAACACAGCCCTGCGGGGCTCCAGTGTTGAGGCTTAGTGATGAGGAGATGTTGCTGCCCATTCTAAGCACCTGGTGTCTGCCTGACAGGAAGTCCATAATCCAGCTGCACAGCGAGCTGTTTAAGCCCAGAGCCCGGAGGTTCTCATCAAGCTTGGAGGGCACTATGGTGTTGAATGCTGAGCTGTAGTCTACAAACAGCATTCTCACATATTTGTTCCTTTGTTACAGGTGGGAGAGAGAGTGTGTATTGTAGGCATGGCATCATCAGTGGAGTGGTTGTTGCAGTAGGCAAACTGCAATGGGTCCAAAAACGTGGGCAGCACAGAGCAGATGTGATCTCTGATTAGCCTCTCAAAGCATTTGCTGATGATGGGGGTCAGAGCAACAGGGCGTCAGTCATTTAAGCCAGTGATTTTGGCTTGCTTCGTTACAGGCATAATGGTTGACATTTTGAAGCATGTGGGGACTACAGACAAGGAGAGGTACAGGTTGAAAATGTCTGTAAAAACACCAGCCAGTTGGTTCGCGCATGCTCTGATGACGCGGCCCGGAATGCCGTCTGGACCCGTGGCTTTACGGATGTTCACCCGTCGGAAGGATTGGGTTACATCCACAACAGAGACGAAGAGTGAACCAACCTCTGTAGCATCGGCCATGAGTGCTCTCTCCATGAGGGCGGTGTTATTTCCCTCGAAACAAGCATAAAATGTATTTAGCTCATCCGGGAGAGAGGCAGCGGTGTTCACGGCGGAGTGTTTATTACCTTTGTAGTCTGTGATGATGTTAATTCCCTGCCACAAGCTTCTAGAGTCGGTGGTGTTGAACTGTCCTTCAATCTTGTGCCTGTACTGGCGTTTGGTGCACTGATAGGGTTACGGGGGGCATAACTGGCTTGTTTATGCTCCTCCGCGTTCCCGGAATTAAAAGCAGAGGTCCGTGCATTAAGTGGCCGTGCGAACATCGCCGTTAACCCAGGGTTTCTGGTTGGGGTAGATCCTTATTGTTTTGGTTGGCACAACGTCCTCTACGCACTTCCTGATGAAACACGTTACACTATCAGCGTAAGCCTCGATGTCCTCATCAGAGGCGGACCGGAACATCTTCCAGTCCGCGTGATCAAAACAGTCTTGTAGCGCAGACTCTGATTGGTCCGACCAGCACTGGATCGTTCTGAGGGTGGGTGCTGGCCCCCACTGTGAGTCTGGTTTCTCCCAAGGTTATTTTTCCTCCATTAATCAACATTTTATGGAGTTTTGTGTTCCTTGCCATAGTCGCTTTCAGCTTGCTCACTGGGGTTATTAATACAATTACTATTGAATTACTTATTTTTAAACACGATAAACAATCGTATTTTATCTAATTACACAATGATGATTCATCGACATTATAGACATTAGTTTTATCGTCTGTTAATGCCTGATCTTCTGTAAAGCTGCTTTGAAACGATGTGTGTTGTGAAATGGCTATACAAATAAAATTGACTTGACTTGCTTCCCTTTTCAGTTTCTACCTGTTAGCGGGCAGAAGCAGAACAGAAGAGTGGTCTGATTTGCCAAATGTTGGGTGGGGGAGGGATTTGAAGCCATCCCGAAAAGGAGAATAGCAATGGTCCAAAACCCGGTCCCCTCGTGTGTTGAAGCTGATGTGTTGGTGGTTTTTTGGCGCTATTGTTTTAAAATTGGCTTTGTTAAAATCCCCGGTAACAATGAACGCGGCCTCAGGGTGCGCGGTTTCCTGCTCACTTATACTCCCATACATTTCCTTCAGTGCCCGGTCTGTGTCGGCTTTTGGGGGGGATGTACACAGCTGTGATAATGAGATGTGATGTTGTGTTGGTTCTCACAACCACAACTAGGGAAAATTTCATGAAACCAGTATCGAGTGTGTGTATCTTGCTTGGAGAATGAAGAAGTCAATTCAAAGGATGTGTCCTGGGCCCAGAGTGAAACATCAGTGGCTGAAACTAGGCTCTAGTGGTGATAGACCCAGCCCTGAAGAGTGGTGGGGTTAGGATTGATCAGCCAACCAACACAGCTAGGAAAGCAGGATCATTCAGGAAGAGGTTACGCCCCAGCATGGCTAGGAATGTGTCAACTGGTATATCACAAGACCTGGATCTAGGAACTCTGTATAATGTCCAAAGAGAAGAGAGAAAGAGGGGAGGTGGAAAAACATTGAAGGGAAAACCTTCCAACAAAGTTAGTCACTAGTATTGTTATTATGTTCCTTTTTTAATTTTTTGTTGAAGGAGAATTTATTTTCTGTCAAAGCAGCATTACATTGGTGGACCTGTCAGGGGGTGTAGGTAGTGTTATCATTATAGCAGCATCACGCGTAGCATCGGCGGGGTCAGTGAATGGGTTTAGTAGCAGGGAAAGGGTTAAATGCATCCATCGATTCAATCCTGGCTCAATTTCAACAAGCAAAGGTTTTGGATCTGTATACTCTGGTACCATTCTAGAGGAGCAGTACCAGGAAAACCTTCTTTTACGGCCTCAGTAAAGGGTCCGGCCAAATCAGAAAAATCAGGAATATAAATTTGGTGCTTTTGATTGTTGCTGATTTTGTTCATTTAGCAATTGCAGTGAACCTGCCTGGAAGTGGTTTTCTGCCATCGCAACCAGCACAATGTCCCAAAAAAACGTCACCTCAGCAAAAAGAGTTGCACTTTCTTTTTTTACTTAATGACGTCAAAGTAGCTAAATGACACCCCTTGTTGGGCGGAGTGAGAAGAATGACAAAGCAGTATTGGATTATTACTGAAGGTGAGCAAGAATTCACAATTGCTTTGATAGCGCGTGCAACAACACCATGAAACAGAGATGGGCTATCATGTTACGCTTATGGCAATCGCGTAATTGTTGTCTGTTGCTGGTGAACGCAAATCGATATCGATCTTCTGATTTGATTGGACATGACCAAAACCATTTGTGATGTCAATCGTACTGAAGTAGCGGTGATTGGGAGAAATGTTGTAAAATTGTTCAGAATTTCAACAATGAGTTATTTTTGGTGTCACAAAATTTAGCATGGTATAATCGATCGTAAATCTATAATTACCATCAGGTTTTCGAGCTGGCCACATAGGTGAATTGGTCTGCAAAGAGCGCTTCACAACAATACCATCAGTGTTAAATTGGTTAACAATTTAATGTGCAGCTTTCTCAGCATCTTATCTGAGAGGATATTAAAACACTGGATGAATGTTGTGGGCCTGATTAAATTTTGCAGATTCCTACATCAAGTTTTGATTTTGACCACAATATTTGGATTCCGGATACAACATTTTGGATACAATTTCACATATTCTCTGCCCTCATAACTTTCACTTTCAAATTTAGCTTAATTTTGTGCGAAATTGGAGCAATTTGCGTCTCCCTACTAGCAGAGATTTGATTAATTTGTCGGCCAGATTTTGTATATGAATAGCAATTTATAATTTGGATGCAGATCCTTGCGATTGTAAAATATCTTCAACCGTTGAAGTTTCACTCTGATGTCATTGCATGTTTCTGTAAGAGTGCTTTCATACGAGCACTTTTGGTGCACACCCAGGGTCGAATGACGTCAAACTTCGGTTTGTTTGTATAATGTGAACTAGAGCCCAACCGATATGGGATTTTTGATACAGAAACCGATTTTAGATGGGGAAAATTCATAGATTACTGATATGTTGGCCAATATAGTAAATTTTTGAGCTGGAATGAAAACAGACCTTTTCTATGTAGATTGTTTCTATGAAAATATTTCGTCATTACAGCAGAAACAACTTAAAATACTCCGTCATTTTTGGGTATACAGATAAGTGTAAGACATCATTAGAGACTATAAAGGGTCTACTTTTATTTGTGTACACTCACAATAACAACAAAACCTTGTGCATTTGTAAAATAAAGATAATACAAAGGGTGAGCTTTCAGCTGTCTCCGTGTTCACCAGCATATATCTGAAACACGTCACAAAAATGAACTGAAACTCAGCAAATTCTTATCACTCAAACATGAAACATATGTCTAAATAAAGCAGTTTTTACTAGGCTATCTAATTATCTGTAATGTGATCCCACCAGCAGAGCACGCCATTCGTACGCTAATGTGCTGAGACTATCAACGCAAATGTACACGCCCTGTGAGGTTGTAAACACTTTTCATTCATTTTTCTGCGCGTTTGCAACAATACACAGATGAGAAGGCTACAGGATATTATGGAAGAGTTAACATTTTCCTCAGAAGAAGAGCGGGACTCTGATGAACGTTTGTATTTTGAAGAGAGATTTGATCCAGGTGATGATACAATTTTGGATGAGTAAGTCATTTAGTTTTAATTAGTTGACATGCTATTTTATATAAACATGTACATATTTTACTAGTGGGACTGTTTCCAGACTTGCCAACCAGAATTCAGAGTATTGAAATTTTAAATGCATCCTAATAAGCAAGTTTTAGTTACATTTAAATGCAGTTTCAGCTATAGCAGGTATTTAAATTGTATGCTGTATGATATAAATATGATATGAATATTTAGATTATATTTTATCTAGTGTTTAAAATGCCTCATTATCATCAACAAAGCTTGTGCTTGCAAATATGTGTTCAGGTGTAAATTAGTAAAATGCACTTTAAATATGACCATATTAGAAAATCACCATCTTATAATGATTCTGAAGGATCATGTGACACTGAAGACTGCAGTAATGATGCTGAAAATTCAGTTTTGATCACAAATTACATTTTACAATATATTTAAATAGTAAACTGTTCTTTTAAATTGTAAAAAGAGTTCAGAATATCACTGTTGTTTCTGTATTTTTGATCAAATAAATCCGGTCTTGGTGAGCAGAAGAGAATTCTTTTAAATGGTAGTGTAGGTCTAAAATTAAGTAAAGTCTTTATGTAAAGAAAATGTATAGTCAGATTACTTCTTTTAACTTAAAACTTGATTTTGATCATTAAGTCTCCTCACATTCATTCTCTTTCTGTCACATTACTCATTGATAGGCCCAGGGGAGGCATCTTTGTATCCTCAGGTGTGAAACACATCAATATTCAAGATAGTTCACGCCTCCTCGCATATTACATTTCAACACAAAGTGTCTTACAAAAGTTCAATTACTATATTGTTTTGTATGAATGAGTGATCAGGATGGTTTTCACAACATTTTGTAGCATAAACTCTAGGCTACAAGATCCAGTTATCAAAAGTCTTGTGGACAAATATTTAGTATGTTATATGGCCTTATTTCAGTGACTTAAAATTGTTGTTTTTTTTCAAAAACCATGCATAAACATTATTTTCTCAAAAATACAAACATGTACACACATGTTGCTCACATATTATTGTAGCCCAGTTTGTGCTGAATACAGTGTTATCAGACTTTAGCCATTAATATGTTTTTAAGCAACTGGAAAAAGCACAAATGTCAAGATATGTCAAAACTTCTTCAGGGCCCAAAATACCCTCAGACCACAGAGGGTTAACACCCCTCCAAAAGACATGGGTTATGTCTACATCCTCTGATTGGCGTTGCTAGCAGGTGGGCGTGTCTTTAAGTGCAAGTTTATACAATCTAGAGGGGGTCCAGTAGAAACTATGTAAAATCTTGAATTGCATTAGGCACACCCCTGTGTCTCTAGATGCAGACTTGACGTTTTTTTTATTATCGTAGCCCAATGTCCCTCCAATTTCAAGTTTAAATCTTTCTCCCATAATCTCTTGAGAGAAGTCGAAGTTCCCTCCCCCAGACTCTGAATTAGCAGGGAGTAATACACAATTCATATTTTCAAAGGATCTCAACACAGTACTCTCATATAGGTCACCGAGTGTAGTAACCCAACCCCCCTCACAATCCACTCTGACCAGCAGAAAGGGGACTTATTAATACATAATTTGCGGTTCAGCCATAAGCTTGAGGCAACATTTATATAAATATCCAAATTAAACACTCTGGACACTTTTGTCCATACCAAGTGCAAACACGAGATAACGTGGTGTAATTTAACTTCTCCGGTGAGTTTGATAGAAAGGCTTTGCAATAGCAAAATGGGGGCAATAACTTCCTGTTCAATACAAAATCAGGGAGGAGCTATTTCAGGTGGAAGCGACCAATGAGCCAAATGTCTGAGACCAAATGCATAATAATAAAAAAATCTTGTGTAGGCTTAGCCCACCTTTGCCAGTCAGCCTATGCAACTTACTGAAATGTAATCTGGGATGTTTACCATTCCAAATTAAGGACTTTGCTATGCTATCAAATTGAACGAATACAATACATTTTAATATCATTAACCTTCCCAATCATCGATAAATGTCATGAAGGCCACCTTCCCACATCGCTTGAAAACCTTTTTATTAAAGAGTCAAAATTGACTAAATCAGACAAACTTGCTGGTTATAAAATACCCAAATACTTAATGCTCTTTCTTTTCGTAGCTGCTAATGGTTCCAGGGCAAGACAGAGCAATAATGGGGAAAAAGGGAAACCCTAACGGGTGCCCCTATCCCGAGTAAAATAATCTGAAATCAATCCATTTTTTTGTACCACCGCAACCGGGTATCTATAAAGCAACTTAATCCATCCAGTAAATGTACTCCCAAACTCACATATTTCCAAAATCTTAAAAGTTAATCCCATTCTGCCATATCAAACACATTTTTGGCAGCAACCGGACTCACTGACCACATGATATTGATGAAACACATAATGTTATCAGAAGAGCTGCTGCTCCGAATAAACCTCACCTGATCTATATGTATAAGAGATATCAGAACTTTACTTAATCGATTAGCCAAAATGTTGACAATATTTTACGTCCAGCTGGATCAGGGACAGTAACTCTTACACTCGCTTGGAACTTTGTCCTTTTTAAGTATCAGACTGATCTGGGCTTGTGCCATGGTTGGCGGAAGCTTTCCATTATTTAATGTTTCCGTATAAACTTCTAGCAAAAGTGGAGCCTGTTCTGTAGCATAAGATCTAAAAAAAGATCTGTGGCAAAGCCATCTGGCCTTGACTGTAGGTAAGGCCTTAATTACATCGCCAAGCTCCTCCAAGTTTATCTCAGAATATTTGCTCAGTCATCAATTTAGGGAGTTCTAAAGGTTCCACAAAGTTTCTAATATCTTCATCAGTTGTGTCCACCAGACGTGGAACTAAAGAGATCAAAATAGATTTCTTTAAAAGCATTATTAATATCAAATGCCAAAGTAAAAATTTCACCACCACCAGATTTCACTGAGGGAATGGTAGAAAAAGACTCTCTCTGCTTTGTATATCTAGCCAAAAGCTTCCCTGCTTTGTCTCCCGACTCAAGGTATGACTGTCTTGCCCTGAATAGCCAAAACTCGGCCATCAGGTGACATTCGGCACTTCAGCTCTGCCTCAGCACTTTTAATATTCCCTTCCAACACCACGAGTTCTCGTGCTTTGGAATTTATTTTTAATAAGGCATACTGTATGATCCGACGCCTAAGAACCGCCTTAAGTGCCTCCCAAGCCACACCCACAGAGGATACTGAGGACCAGTTGGCCTCCATATAAACATTGATTTCAGCCTTTAACATTTGTTGGACATCAGGATTTTGCAAAAGTGATACATTAGTGCCAAATATATTTCTTTTTCTCTATTTGGCAACACCTCTAAACACACCAGGGCGTTAAATGAGACTAAGATGTTTCCAATTGAGCAATCCACAACAGATGAAATGAGGGACTAAATAACAAAAATCTATTCTAAAATAAATCTTATGGACTGATGAAAAAAATTAATAGTCCCTTCCAGATGGGTTCAAAAGTCTCCAAATATCTGCAAGACCAAGATTTGTACACATTTCGACAAGCGTCAATGTTGCTCTAGGGGGCTTACACACTTTTTCTTCACTATGATCAAGGACTGAGTCCATCAAAAGATCAAAGTCTCCTCCCAATACTATATCATGAGGGGTGCCAGCAGCTTGCAACATCCCTTCAAGAAAGCCCAGATCATCAGCTTTAGGTGTGTAAATATTAGCCAAAATCAACCTTTGCCCGTTCATTTTTGCTAAAACTATAATGACTCTTCCTAATTTATCTTTAATCTGTTTGAGACATTTGAATTGTAATGTAGATGTTTACTTATCAATGTAATGACTCGTCTGCTCTTACTTGAGCCAGCACTAAAGAAAATATCTTCCCAAATTTTTCAGCTTCTTGCAGGGTTAGATTCAGTGACACAGCATTACTTGAAGAAACGCTATGTCATATTTCTTTTGTTTAAGAAAATAAATAACCATCCTTCTTTTTATGGGGTGCCCCAACCCATTCACATTCCATGCGGAGAGAGACAATCCACTCATATTAACATTTTACATTTTGAAATATTAGAAAAATAGATTGTGTGTCAAAAACAAAATTATAAAGACCCCATTCCAACATTAGTACAATAGTCAAACCCCGAAATTCCCCCAGAACCAAACAAACAGAAAAAAGAAAAATGTGCGCATTAACCCCGCGCACAATAGCAACCAACCGGCGTCCATCCCTCTAAACTCAAACAGTCCATGTATGCCAACGATAGCCCCCGCGACATCTTTGCCATCAGATTGCTCAAATCTGTTGTTTCTATACAGATTTTGAGACAGAAATACATAACAGAAGAAAATCTATAGAACAAACTCCAGCCAATAGGCGGAATAAACACAAAGAATGTGTAGATTAATCCACTTAACTCTCCCGAAGGTGTTGTCCTCCACAAAACAAACTCCAGCCACTAGCGAAACCAACACACACATGCACATAAATAAATAAAAAGTTTTGTTCAGTTTCCTCGGACAGTCAAATGAATGTTCAGTGACCCGGCTGTTACAATAGTGCAGCAGATGACCTAATACTTGCAATGTCCTGCAAAAAATGCTCCACAAAACGAACTCCAGCCAATAGGAGGCACCAGCACAAGGAGCATGCAGATTCATCCACATCAATGTTGCGAAGAAGTGTTACTACACAAAACAAACTCCAGCCTCTATATTTCATTGTTGCAAATATGCAAGTAAATGTTAAATCTAAAGAAGTCATTCAGTACTTGCTTAGTTGAATTGCAGTGCTGCTGTAATTATTGTAAGAAACCCATTTGTGAAATAAAGATAATATTGTGCTCAGTGTGCATTCTAGATTGAAGTGAGACTGTTCTTATACAGGTCCTTCTCAAAAAATTAGCATATTGTGATAAAGTTCATTATTTTCCATAATGTAATGATAAAAATTAAACTTTCATATATTTTAGATTCATTGCACACCAACTGAAATATTTCAGGTCTTTTATTGTTTTAATACTGATGATTTTGGCATACAGCTCATGAAAACCCAAAATTCCTATCTCAAAATATTAGCATATCATGAAAAGGGTCTCTAAACAAGCTTTTAACCTAATCATCTGAATCAACTAATTAACTCTAAACACCTGCAAAAGATTCCTGAGGCTTTTAAAAACTCCCAGCCTGTTTCATTACTCAAAACCGCAATCATGGGTAAGACTGCCGACCTGACTGCTGTCCAGAAGGCCATCATTGACACCCTCAAGCAAGAGGGTAAGACACAGAAAGAAATTTCTGAACCAATAGGCTGTTCCCAGAGTGCTGTATCAAGGCACCTCAGTGGGAAGTCTGTGGGAAGGAAAAAGTGTGGCAAAAAATGCTGCACAACGAGAAGAGGTGACCGGACCCTGAGGAAGATTGTGGAGAAGGACCGATTCCAGACCTTGGGGACCTGCGTGAAGCAGTGGACTGAGTCTGGAGTAGAAACATCCAGAGCCACCGTGCACAGGCGTGTGCAGGAAATGGGCTACAGGTGCCGCATTCCCCAGGTCAAGCACTTTTGAACCAGAAACAGCGGCAGAAGCGCCTGACCTGGGCTACAGAGAAGCAGCACTGGACTGTTGCTCAGTGGTCCAAAGTACTTTTTTCGGATGAAAGCAAATTTTGCATGTCATTCGAAATCAAGGTGCCAGAGTCTGGAGGAAGACTGGGGAGAAGGAATGATGGTCTGGGGTGCCATGTCAGCTGCTGGTGTTGGTCCACTGTGTTTTATCAAGGGCAGGGTCAATGCAGCTAGCTATCAGGAGATTTTGGAGCACTTCATGCTTTCATCTGCGGAAAAGCTTTATGGAGATGAAGATTTCATTTTTCAGCACGACCTGGCACCTGCTCACAGTGCCAAAACCACTGGTAAATGGTTTACTGACCATGGTATTACTGTGCTCAATTGGCCTGCCAACTCTCCTGACCTGAACCCCATAGAGAATCTGTGGGATATTGTGAAGAGAAAGTTGAGAGATGCAAGACCCAACACTCTGGATGAGCATAAGGCCGCTATCGAAGCATCCTGGGCCTCCATAACACCTCAGCAGTGCCACAGGCTGATTGCCTCCATGCCACGCCGCATTGAAGCAGTCATTTCTGCAAAAGGATTCCCGACCAAGTATTGAGTGTATAACTGAACATAATTATTTGAAGGTTGACTTTTTTTGGTATTAAAAACACTTCTTTTATTGGTCGGATGAAATATGCTAATTTTTTGAGATAGGAATTTTGGGTTTTCATGAGCTGTATGCCAAAATCATCAGTATTAAAACAATAAAAGACCTGAAATATTTCAGTTGGTGTGCAATGAATCTAAAATATATGAAAGTTTAATTTTTATCATTACATTATGGAAAATAATGAACTTTATCACAATATGCAAATTTTTTGAGAAGGACCTGTAGTTATCCATGGTGTTTGTTATAGATAATCCATGACTAGCTCAGAAGTCTAATAACAAACATCACTATGGAGTCCCCTACAGGGTCTCCAAGAAGGCCGAATACTCTGAACTGCTGTTCAGTGCATATGCACAGACAACAGTCAGAGTTTCCCCCCCCACAACCCGTAGGCATAGGGAGGCGACCCTCTCGTCCACTGGGCTAAACTCCAACAAGACAACACAGCCCTCAGGATCATAAGGGCACACAAACCTCTGGTGCTGGTTCCCAGAGAGTTCTACCTTGTTGAGCCTGTATTCAAACTCCGACCACTTTTTTCCATGTGCAGCACTGACTTTGTGTACTGTCTTTATCTCTTTCTTTACATCCTACATGTCTTTTTTAGACTCTTTCACTTCGTTGAAAGGGAATTCTGTTGTTTAGCTCATTATCTTTCTCATTGATGCATTGCACAATGTTTTCTTGAAATTCAGACAGGGAAGGCTTGAATTGAACTTTGTATCTGGAAGTCAAACAAAGTTCAAAACAAAGATCACAGCAGAAAACACCTCTCACAGGAACACGTAACGTGTTTTCATTACTGAATGATTCAGCGTTTTGAACGAATCGGTTGAGTCAAAGATTCAATGACCCATATAAATGCCTAATTCCTGAACAATTCAGCAGTTTGAATGAATCGTTTGAATAAATGACACACTCATTAAGACAGTCGCCTGCCGCCTCCTACTGATGATTTAGTTTCTTGTTTAAAAGTATCATTCTTTCTAATATTTCATATTTGCATATTCAAAAAATATTTAAAACAATCTCATAACATTATTTAATGCAGTTGTAATTTTTCAGTGTAAATTATTAAATTTGACAGCCATATAGTGTCTTATTATTCTAATTTAATTTATTGATCAAATTTAAGAATTTAAAATGAAATATGAATAATATATTTTAAATGATTAGGGAAAAATACCCTTTATAAAAGGTTAAACTATCATAAATATGCAGATTTAAATATGTCAAAGCTGACTGAACACTGATGAGAGAATAAATTATATTTAAAAGAAAAGAAAATCCTATTTTTTGCCTGGACAGTGAATGACCGATTTACTTGTTCGAAAAAAGTCTTAATGTCGAGCCCTGAGTTTGTCTATATTTTATATAGTATTATGGTTATGTGGCGAGCCTGAGTATAGTTTTACACATCAGCCCAGTCTATTCTGTAGTTATTGATACGCAGAGTCAGGGTTTTTTACACATTAATCTGAAAATAAATGTGGCACACCCAGTTTTTCTGATGTACATCCAGAGACTCTTTTCTGGCTACGCTAGTGGACTCATAACTAAGTCGTTTTCATATCAGAGCACAGATGAGGTGGAGCTGCTTCAGAACAGAGAGGGTGAAACAGGGAGAAGCAGTAGCAGCACAACGTTACAGGTAGGTTATGTGCTGTATGAAAGGCCAGGTGATTTTGATTTGTTGGTGATAAAAGGGAAGAAGTGTACATGATAAGTAGTGAATACAGTTTGAATATTATCAAATTAAATGTTCTTCTTGTAGGAGCCAAAGTGTGTGTTTTTATTTGTTTAGAATATTTTTTTTAACATGGTCACATCATCACATGGGTGTGGTTTCATATTATTTACCTGCTCACTTGTGTGTTGGGAGAGAAACGTCTAGGTTACGTATGTAACCTCCGTTCCCCGATGGAGGGAACGAGACGTTGTGTCAGATAGCGACACTAGGGGTCTCTCTTGAGCGCCGATATTCACCTCTGAACTATGAAAAAAGGCCAATGAGAGTTGGCAACCAGTATTTGCATGTCCCGCCCCCAGACATACGGGTATTTAAGCGGCGCAAATACGGGAGTTCATTCAGGATTTTTCTGAGGAGCCGGAAATGGTCCGGCCACAACAGGGGCTCGGCACAGCGACGTGGCAGGGGAGACACAGCGTCTGCGTTCCTCCATCGGGGAACGGAGGTTACATACGTAACCTAGACGTTCCCCTTCTGTCGCTCTCTCCACGTTGTGTCAGAGAAGCGACACTAGGGGTCCACTTAAAAAGAGCCATGCGCTGAGCCATGTACGTGATCCGCTGATACAGGAGCGAGCAGGTATTCCTACGTGCAGAACGACCAACTGTATCAGGCTGCATGTACCCTTCCCCAATGCCCCATTTAAGCCATAAGGATTCCTTATCGTTACCCTGGAGGGGGGAACAAGGTGACGGCCGCCAACATGGGAACGGGCCAGCCTGGCTGGGCCTCTTTTCTCTCTATGTTTCTCGCATAGAGCAACTACGGCCGGGGCCCTTACACGCATTGAGGGAAGGGGGTCTTAGCCCTTATTAGGGCGGAGAAGACCCTCTGGAGGCCACACCTACCCGGGAGGGAGGCAAATTTTGAGTGGCAAATACATCGCATGGCTTATACTTAGGTCTTATGTGGAACAGTAGTGCGGTGGTAGATCCAGCCTCGCAGAGGGGAAGCATACAGCACGGCACCCGAGGCAGCTGTAACTGCCTAAGGAAAACACGGAGTCAACTCTCGTGAGGGGACAGAACCGTGGTTTTACACACAGGGGGAGTCCGAACAGGAGGCCTTACCTGTGGGGCACCTACACCAGTACAGGGTAGCTAATGGTACCGCGAGTGGTTTGGGTCGGCGAAGTTCCTCCGCAGAACTGCGACCCACGAGGGCTAGGGAGGAGTCAACCAGTGTCCCAAACCTGGCATCTCCTGGGAAAGAAGGCGCACTGTTTCCCCTGGTTAGGGGGAAGGGCGCTGGATGCAAACGATTCACCCGGTCAGATCGTGGACGTGCCACCGAGTTCTATGGGCTCGGTACCTGAGAGAACACGGGATGATACTGACTCAACTCGGAGATTGTAGAATCTCGCAAAAGTGTTAGGTGTTGCCCAGCCCGCTGCTCTACAAATGTCTGCTAGGGCAATGCCCCTAGCCAGTGCCCACGAGGACGCAACACTCCTAGTGGAGTGGGCTCGGACCCGCAAAGGGGGGGGCACGGCCTGGGTGTGATAAGCCAGGGAAATGGCGTCGACAACCCAGTGGGCGTGTCTCTGCTTGGAGACAGCATTCCCTTTCTGCTGTCCCCCAAAGCAGACGAAGAGCTGCTCAGAGCGTCTGGTGCTCTGTGTGCGGTCCAGGTAAATATGTAAGGCACGTACTGGACACAGCAGTGAAAGGGCTGGGTCTGCCTCCTCCCGGGGCAGCGCTTGCAGGTTCACCACCTGATCCCTGAAGGGTGTGGTAGGAACCTTGGGCACGTAGCCCGGTCGCGGTCTTAGAATCATGAAAGTGTCCGCCGGACCGAAATCCAGGCAAGCGTCGCTAACCGAGAACGCATGCAGGTCCCTGACCCTCTTGATGGAAGCGAGCGCGATCAGCAGGGCGGTCTTGAGAGAGAGGGCCCTGAGTCCAACTGAGTCAAGCGGCTCGAAGGGGGGTCTCCGGAGTCCCATAAGGACGACCGAGAGATCCCAGGAGGGAAACAAGTTAGGCTGGGAGGGAGTCATCCTCCGGGCACCTTTTAGGAACCTGACGATTAAGTCGTGCTTACCAAGAGACTTGCCGTCTACCGTAGTCAGTGGTGGGCAGCGATAGCGCAACATACACCTTGAGGGTGGAGGGGGACAGCCTCCTCTCCAGCCTCTCCTGAAGAAACACGAGCACTGACCTAACTGCGCACTTCTGCGGGTCTTCGGCTCGGGAAGAACACCAGTCCGCGAACAGACGCCACTTCAGGGCGTAAAGATGCCTGGTCAAAGGGGCTCTGGCTTGGTTATTAGTGTCTATGACGGCCGAAGGTAGGCTGGCTAGATCCTCCGCGTCCCGTCCAGGGACCAGACGGAAGAAATTTGTTCAGGGCAAGAAAAACGGCCAGCAGCTCTAGGCAGTTGATGTGCCAGCGCAGCGGGCCTCGGTTCCACCGGCCTGCGGCTGCGCGCCCGTTGCACACGGCGCCCCAACCCAATTTGGAGGCATCGGTTGTAACCAGAACGCGACGGGACACCTGCTGCAAGGGTACTCCTGCCCGTAGAAAGCAGAGGTCTGTCCAGGGTTTGAAGGTTTGGCGGCAGGCGGGGGTAACTTCCACGCTGTGCGTGCCATGGCGCTATGCTCGTCTTGGGACTCGAGTCTGGAGCCAATGCTGAAGTGGTCTCATATGCATCAACCCCAGTGGCACGGCCGCCGTGGAGGATGCCATATGCCCCAGGAGCCGTTGGAAACGTTTCAAAGGGACCACGGTGCCTGGTTCAAAAGAAGCGAGGCATTGCAGCTCTGACTGAGCACGCTCGTTGGAGAGACGTGCTGTCATTGAGACTGAGTCTAACTCCAAACCGAGAAAAGAGATGCTCTGGACCGGGGTGAGCTTGCTCTTTTCCCAGTTGACCTGAAACCCTAAACGGCCGAGGTGCTCGAGCACCTGGTCTCTGTGTGCACATAGTAATTCCTGCGAGGAGGCCAAAATGAGCCAATCGTCGAGGTAATTGAGTATGCGTATGCCCGCTCCTCGTAGTGGGGCGACCTTCGTGAAGACGCGAGGGGATAGAAACAGGCCGAAGGGGAGGACGTTGTACTGATACGCCTGGCTGTCGAACGCGAACCGTAGAAAGGGTCGATGTCGAGGGCGAATTGAGACGTGGAAGTACGCGTCCTTCAGGTCTACCGCTGCGAACCAATCTAGATGCCGGACGCCAGATAGAATTTGTTTCTGGGTAAGCATTTTGAACGGGAGTTTGGACAAGGTCCGATTGAAAACTCGCAGGTCCAAGATCGGTCGTATGCCGCCGCCTTTCTTGGGTACAATGAAGTAAGGGCTGTAGAAACCCTTCTTCGTTTCGGTCGGAGGGACAGGCTCTATCGCGTCCTTGATTAGAAGTGAGGCGATTTCCTCGCGCAGGGAGTGGGCATGTTCGCTATGCACTGCGGAGGAACGAACGCCCATGAAGGGGGGCGGAGACCTGGCAAACTGAATTGCGTAACCGAGTCGGATGGTCCGGTGCAGCCACCGTGACGAGCTGGGCAGTGAATGCCATGCCTCTAAGCTCCGTGCTAGGGGCACCAAGGGGACGAGTATTTTGGACGTACCTGGCGGGGCTTCGCAGCAGTCGCGGAACAGGTAATCGCGGCGTCGGAGGCGCTGTGGCGCCTCGAGGCTCTGGTGCTGAGAATAAGCTCAAAGCACTTACCTTGTTCCAGCGCACCGGCAGGGGCGGGTTCGTGACTGAGGAGGAGGTCTGATGCTGGCGTCCTCTGGACTCGTCTGAACCGGCTGGCCGGGGAACAGTCGTGGGGCTGAGGGCGGAAGCACCGCATCCTGGGCGCTGAGACTGTTGAGGCCTGAAAGCAAAGTGCCGTGAGAACGGCATTTGCGGGCCATGTGACCCAGAGGTAAAGGAAATAGCTCTTTTATTGAGAATTTGGGTACCGCAGCCCCCGTCAGGGGGTGTGGCAAATGAAAAAACAAAAGATTCTCCTCCCGGCCCTCCACCGGAGGACGGAGTGGTCTTACCACCTCCGGAGCTAACTTCTCGTCCTCTGGTTCCGCTGTCTCAGGGACGCTTGGGAGCCTTCCGGGTCCTCGAAGTGGTCTGTGAGGCAGGGGGCGTACGCTTCCGGCGGTTTGCTCGACGCCGGGGCTGAGAGCTGGGCCCAGGTTGGGGTGGAGCAGAAGGTCTTCTGGCCGCAGGAGGATGCCCTCGGCGAGCAGGTGGGGCCTGGGCCGTGGCGGCAATCTTGCGGCGCAGCATGATGTGCGAAATGGCCTCCGTCTGCTTCTTCACCAGGGAGAACTGCTGGGCAAAGTCCTTAACGGTGTCGCCGAAGAGGCCGAACTGGGAGACAGGGGCGTTGAGGAAGCAAGTCTTGTCAGCTTCATGCATCTCAACCAAGTCCAGCCATTGCTGACGTTCCTGGACCACCAGAGTGGCCATCGCCTGCCCGAGTGCCTGCGCTGTGACCTTCGTCGCTCTCAGGGCGAGGTCGGTCACTGAGCGGAGTTCCTGCAGCGTGTCGGGATCAGGGCCACCCCCGTGCATGTTGCGAAGTGCCTTGGCTTGGTGGACCTGCAGGAGAGCCATGGCATGCAGGGCGGAAGCGGCGTGTCCGGTAGCGCTGTAGGCCTTCAGCGGTGAGCGAGGATGTTGCTCTACAGGACCGGGAAGGGAGTACAGGGCGGCCCGCCAGGTGGTAGTGCTTCCGGGACATAAGTGGAGCGCAACAGCTCTATCCACCTGGGGATCTCCGTGTACCGCGGGCGACTCCGCCGTCGAGGGTGGCGAGGGCGGATGAGCAGGTGGCGGTGCGACGAGTGGAGAGGGGTGCTCTCCACGAAGACGTCAGCTCATCATGCACCTCCGGGAAGAAAGGAACCGGGAGCGAGGCTGTGAGCGCGCCCACGCCAAGAACCAATCGTCCAGCCGTGATGGCTGTGGGGAGGATGGAGGGTTCCAATCCAGGCCCACGCTGTTGGCTGCCCGGAAAGCATATCGGACATCTGTGCGTCGGCCTCCTCCTGGGCGTGCAAGCCCGGCGGCAGCCCAGAGGAGCCCTCAGCATCAGAGCCCACGCCCTCGATGTCGCGGCAAACTCATCTGCTTCCATCGCAAGAGGGTAGGCAGACTGGCTGTGAGGCGAGTCGCCGCCACCTCGAAGGGGACGGGAGTCAACGAGCGTGCCGGGCGCGGGTGGTCCGAGGGGGCGTACCCGGCGGAGCTGCACCCGCTGCCATCCCCGAATCGCCTCCATCGCCAGCCGCATCGTCCTCAATCCCGTGGGAAGAAGGGGATTGTAAGCAAGCCGTGACTGCAACGTTGTCATGGTCATGTTCTCGCAATGAGAACATGAACCATCCACAAACGCAGCCTCAGTGTGATCACTGCCCAGACACACGAGACAACGCCTGTGGCCGTCGGAAGCGGAGAGTACTCTACCGCATCCAGGAACAACACAGGGGCAGAAAGGCATCTTTATAAAGACGCGTCCTTAAAAGGACGTTCAATGCCGCTGTGTTTTTTGCTCTTTTAGAGGAAATTACTCTTTTAAATAAAATCACTCTTTTATGAATGAAAGAACTCGTGAGAGATCTTTCTTATCTGCAACTGTCGATGCTTTCGGGCAGGAAGTGCACAGCCGTGCAAACAGGAGAAAGCCGCTGTTGTGCGCCGTAGAATCCAACAGCATGCAGCAGAGGATAGCAGGAACTCGGTGTGTAAAACGCAGCAGTCTGCAAACACGACCATCGCTCCGAAGAAATTTTCTGAATGAACTCCCGTATTTGCGCCGCTTAAATACCCATATGTCCGGGGGCGGGACATGCAAATACTGGTTGCCCACTCTCATTGGCCTTTTTTCATAGTTCAGAGGTGAATATCGGCGCTCAAGAGAGACCCCTAGTGTCGCTTCTCTGACACAACGTGGAGAGAGCGACAGAAGGGGAACAAATAGTCAGGCCCTGATATTTTTCTGTTGACTGTTATAATATAGTTGTGATGAACTTTTGTTTATTTTTATTTGTGCCATGCTTTCATATCAGAGAAAAGATGAGGTGAAGCTGCTTAAAGACAAGGAGGGTGAGACCGGAAGAAGTAGCTCAGAGTTGCAGGTATGTGCTGTGTAAAGGGTCAGATAATTAATTTTAATTATGTCATGTCAGAAACAGGCTAGCACATTTTCATATTTCATAGGAGAGACAGGGAACAGGCACAGAAGTGCAGGTAGGCAAGCAGGATGCTGAACCCAACCACGCAAACCCGAAGCTCATTGCAGTGCAGCAGCTCACCAACAAAACGCTAAGGTTCCAAGAAAAGTGGTACCGTGAATTTCCTTGGCTCCACTACAGTTCAGGAGTCAGTGGAATCCTATGTTTTTTCTGTGCTCAAGCTTTTGGGCATGAAAAATCAAATTTGGCCAAGAATGCAGATCCAACATTTGTCAAAACTGGTTTCCGAAACTGGAAAAAGGCAACTCAAAAATTTGCAGAACATGTCCAAAGCAATGCACACAAAGTTGCTATCACTACCCACTGCCAAAAAACAAAACCAGTAGATGTCCAGTTATCTTCAGCCAAAGCTGCACAGCAACAGGAATCAAGACGGTGTCTCATGAAAATTGCGGGCTCTGTACAGCTCTTGGCACGCCAGGGAGCTGCTCTTAGGGGCCATGAAGCTGATGAGGGTAATTTAAAACAGTTGCTGAAAGTAAGATGTGAAGATGACCCTGGCTTAGAGAAATGGCTGTCAACAAGAAAACATGATTACACATTCCCCAAAATCCAGAATTAATTTTTAAATCTATTTGCAAACAGCATAATTAGGGAAATCATTAGCTCAATTCACATGCTGCCTCTCCTCCAATATTCCATTATTATTGATGGAACACAGGACATTGAAGGAACTGAACAGGAAGCCATATGTGTCAGGTATGTTGACCATGATTTGGTTCCTCACGAGGTCTTCTTGGGGTTTTACGAAGTCTCATGCACTACTGGGGAAAACCTAGCAAAAGTTGCCACAGATGTGTTGTTGCGCTTGAATCTTCCGCTGTCTGGTCTGCGTGGACAAACATATGATGGAGCAGTGAACAAAACAAATGTCAGGCAACAGAAAGGGAGCACAGGCCAGGATAAAGGAGATGCAGCCACTGGCTTTGTATGTACACTGTGGCGCCCACTGTGCAAATCTGGTCACCCAGGCTGCTTGTACACCGTCATCACTGACATCTGATGCCCTGGATTGGGTCCACAAGCTTGGCTGTCTGTACAAAATGTCAGGCAAATACAAAACAAAATTTGTGAATATTGCAGCTGCAGCATCTGGGACAGTTAGCAACCTGCAACCCTTGTGTCAAACAAGATGGACGACCAGGACTCCAGCAATCTGGTCTGTTCTACATCAGTACGAGTCCGTGCTACTCAGCTTAGAGCACATGGCCCAAACAGATGCCTCAAACACTGGTGTGACAGCAAGAGGGCTGCTGGAGAGGTTTGGAAAGGGTACCACAGTTTTAGGGCTCATGAGCCTAAATTGCACACTGCAGATGCGAACAGAAACGGTGTCTGGTATGCTCTCTGCAGCAGATTGTGTAAGGACCACCCTGAGGGCAAAGAGAACTGAGGAGAAGTTCCAGGAGATATACAGCCATGCAACAGAGATGATTACCAAGCTAAATATTGAGCCCATTACCATGCCCCACATCCGCCATCCACCAAAACGCTTCATTGGTAATGTCACTACTGCACACACACACCTACAACCCCAGAAGAACACTACAGAGCTGATTTCTTCAAGGTGCTGGATACTGTGGACATCCAGCTGAAGGAGAGGTTTGATCAGGGTAGTCTGAAAACACTGACGAAGCTGGAGGAAGCCCTCCTAACTGGGGATGTAGACACTGCTGTGGTGGACCAGTATCCTGAATTAAACGAAAGGTCACTGAAAGTGCAGCTGAATATGTTTAAGCTCCAATACTCATACACAACCACTTCAGAGGCCGCTACTATTCTGAGGAATCAGTTGCCTGAAGTCCGTGGACTTTTCAACCAAGTTGAAGCACTTATTCGACTACTTATGGTTGTTCCTACTGCCTCTGCGGAAGCAGAGAGGAGCTTCAGTGCTCTGAGGAGGTTGAAGACCTGGCTGAGAAGCACAATGTTGCAGATTCGCATTAACAATGTAGCAGTCTGTCACATTCACAAAGAAATGCTGGATAAAGTCAGCAAGGAAAACATTTGCCAGGAGTTTATCATGGCGAATGAGTACAGGAAGCATGTGTTTGGTTTTTTCATGTGATAAGAGGAGAAAGGACAGTATAGAAGGGTGGATAGTTAGTATATGGAGAGATGGGATTGAATTGATAGATGGAGGACACAAAAAAATCTCTTTATATTAAAGTTAAATATTTGTTTTTATGTGTGTGAGATTGTTTCAATTTTGCATCTTGTGTGACAAATAATCTTGTGTACCTGCGGTTTGGTGGATGTGTCTCTGACTAATGTCAGATTAAACGGTTAGTTTGAAATAAAAGTTTGTTTTGTGAAAATTTTTGACTTTATAAAATGATTCTCTCAAGTCTTGGCTATTAAACAATAAATAAGGTAAGACATATTTTTCTTATATATAGTTTAGTAGCCTATTATTCTTTTTGGCAAAATGTATCATTATAAACAACTTTATATCCATTTCCTGGATTTTGAATCGCCATAGTCCCTAAATGTAGCCTATATGTAAATGGAGGAAATGGGATTCAAATCGAAAACATTTTTTGATCGAGAACATCATTGTGTCCCCCCCACTTCTCAAACCAAAGTTACACCCTTGTGTTTTACATTCATACGAGCAGACAGAGAAGTAAGTGTGAAGTAATAGAAATAAATCTTGTGTAAATGGTCAGCTTTACGCTAAGCTAAAATGTTATTTCTAGCCATTTTACATGCACATGTTACCAGACACCATCATATTTATTATCAAGAAAATTAACGTTAGATCAAACTTTCTTTTTTTCTAATAAGATCTTTGATATTAGGGCAAAAATCATATTCTTGATAATAAGTTTATATTGTTTTCTTGTTAAAATGTAAAAAAATCCTCAAAGCAAAATCAATTATATGAATCTTGTTTTAGAAACAACACTGCGTAAGATATTTGGGTTTTTCAGATAATGTATTTTTAACATGTGTATTTTGTTTTATTGTACTGACAGAATTTTTATAGTCAAAACAAGTGAATAAATCTACCAGTGCTGAAGATGTAATCCAAAGTATTTAGAGTATGTTACTGACCTTGAGTAATCTAATGGAATACGTTACAAATTACATTTTACAGCATGTACTCTGTAATCTGTAGTGGAATACATTTCAGAAGTAACCCTCTCAACACTGATTGTTAAACCACACAGATTAAAATAATTATTTCTCCGCTCTTCAAAACCACCTCCATGCTTGTCCAAGAAAAAGCATTCCATTGACAGATGCTCGGAAAATGATAAGGAATTTAAGGAAACAAAACTGCAATGCTCCCGTTAGTTTAGCAGGGGTTTGACTCCCCAGAGATGGAGCAACCCATCTGATAAACAATGCTGCAATGCTAGCATTTGTGCTACAGGTTTACAATGATCAAAAGAGAGTATATACACTTGTTTCTTCAGGTATTGTTAAATAAACTTTAATGTCATATAATGTAGGAAGTTTGACTCATTTATCGATATTATTTAATAAAAGTGAATATATCTCCCACCCCGGGTGCTAACATGTTTGTGTGATGTCACGCACCTGCATCTCGGAGTTGAACATTTCTGCAAGAGTTTCCACGTTGGAATTTCAACTTGAAGTGGCATTCCATTGCACCTTTCCTTGTAGGAAGTTGGGAAATCCAACTTTCCGAGATGAATGAAATGCAGCATAAATATGGAGAGACTGGGGCAAGTTGTCACTTTTTACTCCGCAGAATATTTCCCAGGACAGGTTTATTTTTGAATGTCATTAGACCCTTTTGAGATGAGGAAATTCACAAGTAGAATTATATCAATTGTAGATAGGAGGACAGTGCAGGCATTTAGAGAAAAAGAACAATGACTGATGATCACCGACAGGTGCATGCAGGTTAGAACAATATCCGACTTGCTGTGATGTCATGATGACGTATGTAAACAAAATTCCAGCGACAGTGAGGCGGCCGCAGTCTCTGGACTTTAGAGGAAGGCAGCGCAGGTGCTTTTTCTGAGGTACGCAAACTACATGCATGATGGGAAACGACGCCTAATGCTCATTGGTTTAAACAACTCTGATGCTTTGTTCTTTTTTTGAATTGTTTGATTTTTAAACTCTAAGTTCATGCAATTCATGCAGCGGTGCTGCTTCCAGATGCAGGAAAGCAGTTGTGACAGTCATTACACAGAATTGGTGGGCAGACATCGTTTTTTGTTATTTTATTTCCATGACCTGTTTTCCCATATTTGAGTTGTAATCTGAAATGCGTAGATCATGTTCAATCAGTGATGTCCAATCATACTCCCCTTGGTCTGCTTGCAGTTATATCTAGGGCCCCTAGATTTCCTATTATAATTCTTCTTCCTCTTTCTGGAAGTCTATTGCTAACCCAAATTTGGCACTCAATATGGGTGGGTATGACTAGACCCAACACAAAATTTGGGGTCTCTAGAACAAACTCTATAGCACCACCACCAGCTTATAAATAATTTGGTCTAGAAACAAATGCTTTGTTCTTCTGATTACTCTCCTCATGGAGATAGCAGTGGACCCCTTAAATTACAAATCCCCAAAACACATTACAGTGGCCGCTATCTTAAATGATGATGTTAATTGTTTTTGCATCTTCTCCTAAAGATGTCTTTAGGTTTTTGATTTACACAACTGTTATTGAAATACGACTAATTTAACAAAGTTGTTGTAAAACAGGAAGTGAGGCTGTGTCTCAGTTACGCTTTGTCCTATTGAAGTGAAGCTTCATTAGGACCATGATCTGAGGTAACATGAAAAGTTTTGTGAAAGCGTCACATTTGGGTCAATAAATTCCTCTTGCAACTATATTTTATGTTTTTTTGATGTAATTGAACAAATTGCCAAAAATTATTACATATATTTTGAATTGCTTAATTATTTGTAAAATGTTTATATATATATATATATATATATATATATATATATATATATATATATATATATATATATATATATATATATATTTTTATTTATTTATTTTTTAATAAAATATAGTAATATTTAAAATTCTAAATATACATATATAATTTCTACAACCTTTTAAAATGTTATAAAAATCATTTATGTTGACATTTCACCTAGTTCTGTCTGATTTTATGTTTCTCATAGATTTGCGCTTATCAAGGAAAATGCGCTTTGAGGATGGTATATCCATGAAGGATTACATCAAGATGATGGCTTACATGATTGTGTTGTGTTTAACACTGGCAATTTCATTATCGTTTTGGGTCCTGTCCATAACCGCCAGCACATACTACGGTGAGCACTTTCAATTTTGAGTTTGTCATATTTGAAGATGATGCATACATTCTGGAGTATCTAGTGCAGGGATACTCAACTTTGGAAAGCCGGGGCCCAGAAAGCAGGATCCCTTTAGCCTCGAGGGCTGCACACTTTTTTTTATTTAATTTAATTTATTAATTTAAAGGTATAGTTCACCCAATAATTTCTCATTATTTACACACCATCCAGCCATCCTAGAAGTGTTTCTACAGAACACAAAAAAATATTTTTAGAAAAATATCTCAGCTCTGTGGTTCCATAAAATGCAAGTGACTGTTGACCAGAACTCCAAAGCTCCAAAAAGTAAATCCATAAGATTCAAGTGGTTTAATCAATGTCTTCTGAAGTGATTCAGTTGGTACTAGGTGAGAACAGAAGAAGTTTTCACTGTGCACCTTGTAATTGCAGTCTCTAGGCACGATCATGACTTCAAGGTGGATTGCACTTCCTAGCGCTTGACATATGCGCAGAGCGCTAGATGGTGCTATAGGAAGTGTTATCAAGTTTGAAATAATGATCACCAAGGAGTCAATGAGATGTATATTGAGTCTACATTACCAATTAAAGACCAGGCTTCCAAATTCACTCCGTGTAGTGCCTCATTTATCGGGGATGTGATTTTTCCGGATTAATCCGGAATTCCGGATTTTCCGACCTGAAAATGTGACCTACGTGAATCATGTAGATCTGTAAAAAAAACTGGTGGGGGTTACTTGTATTTGCTAGCTATACAATAATAAGATAGCTAAGTTAGCTACTTCTAGCCACCCTTAAAACTTTGCTGTATGAATCGTTGTATGATGTATAAGTTGTTTTCAAGGTTTTGGCAACTTATAAATTAATTTCTTGTGAATGGTTGTGACAGTGTTTTTATGTAAAGGCGTTTCAGACAGCTTGGATCCGCGGGGTCGCTCTGCGCTACCTCATATACCGTAAAACTTAAAAAAAATAGCCCAAATCGTCGAACTGCACCGGCTTGTATTTGAGACAGGCGTCTATATGAGACAGGCCTTTATAATTTAGTGTTGAGATGTTGTTCCTACAGTCTCTAAAAATCTCCAAATGCTCCACGTGAAACTGCGGTCTTCCGACCTACTATCGTGTCAATTGATTTGGATTAATATGCGCGAGGGAGAGAGAGCAAGACAGCGCTCGTGTTGTTTGAAGACGTGAGTGCTCTCTCTCTCTCTCTCTCTCTCTCTCTCTCTCTCTCTCTCTCTCTCTCTCTCTCCTCTCTCTCTGCTCGTTTGCGCCCTGTCAAGCGCAGCAGTCATTCTTTTGCGGGACACAAATATGCTTTGGCGGCCGCCAAAAAGCGGACGATCTGACGTTTTTTAGAAGATTAAATACAACCCGAAACTAAAAAACACTAACTACACTAACACTAACTAACTAAATCACTCTGAGAAGCCGACGGCCGGCAAGAAAATGGCAAAAGATGCCATCATGGCAGCAGCTGTGAGTGCCAGGCGCAAATTCCAAAAGAAACGTGTAGAGGCTCTAAAAAAGCTTGCTACAGTACAAAGGCTAAAGAGTCAGTCATACAAAAATTGAGGCCTTCTTTTGACATGAAAATTTGCATGTTGCACATTTAGCTGTTAAAGTTGGGTAAAAATGTAAAACAAAAATAAGTTAAAATATATGTTGCACATTAAGCATTTTAAGTTTGGTAAAAAAAAAATGTAAAAAGATATATTTTATTTTTTAAATTCAAATCAGTTGTTGTCATGTGTCATACTGTACAAAAAAAGTTGCATGTTGCACATCTAGCTGTAAAACAAATTAAAATGTATTTTTTGTTCAAATTAGTTGTTACGGGTCCTGCTTCACTATATAGGTCAGCCACCAGTTTGATCGGCCGCTGGGGGGGGGGGTCTCAGTATATTTTCCTGCTTTTTTGTCCTTAGCCAGTCACATGCCTGATTAATTCCCCATCTCAAATGAAAGAAAAGAACATTATCAGTATGCTTGTCCTATGTACACGATCAGCCAAAAAATTCTAGAGACTGTTGTGTGTGAAAATCCCAGCAGATCAACAGTTACAGAAATACTCAAACCAGCCTGTCTGATTATCTAATCTCAGTGGGGAGCGGTAGTGTAGCGGTTAGCGCGCTGCGCTACGAACTTGGCGACCTGAGTTCGATTCCCGCTCATGGCCAACACCACTGATGATTAGCTGAACCGGTCCCAGGCCTCCCCTAGGTCGACTCGGCCTAAAATGAGTACCTGGTCGGGTCTGACAGTCTGTTAAGGCTAAATGGGGGATCTTTGTCTTTTGTTTTTTTTTGAGCAAAAAAAGAAATGTCCTCTCACTTTCAACTGCTTTTATTTTCAACAAACTTAACATGTAAATATTTGTGTGAACATAAAAAGATTCAACAATTAAGACATAAACTGAACAAGTTTCGCCGACATGTGATTAACAGAAATTGAATAATGTGTCTCTGAACAAGGGGGGTTAAAATCTAAATTAGTATCTGGAGTAGCAACAAGATGCATTAAGTACTGCAGTGCATCTCCTCCTCATGGACTGCACCAGATTTGCCAGTTCTTGGCAAAAGAACCAAAGCACTTACAAGTTCCTGGTAATTTCTGGGAGGAATGACCCTATCCCTCACCCTCCGATCCAACTGGTCTCAGACGAGCTCATTGAGATCTGGGCTCTACGCTGGCCATGGCAGAACAATGACATTCCTGTCTTGCAGGAAATCACACACAGAACGATGGCTGGTGGCATGGTCATGCTGGAGGGTCATGTCAGGATGAGCCTGCAGGAAGGGTACCACATGATGGAGGATATCTTCCCTGTAACACAAAGGGTTGAGATTGCCGGCAATGACAACAAGCTCAGTCCGATGATGCTGTGTCACACCACCCCAGACCATGACGAACTCTCCACCTCCAAATCGATCCGGCACCAGAGCACAGGCCTCGGTGTAATGCTTCATTTAATGCTTTGGTTGAGGGTAAAAAAAGCACATATTGCCGGCTTTATCTCCACATATGTATTGGTAGATGGAGGTTTGTCGTGTTATGCAGTACTTTAGTTTTGCAGTATTGGTTTATTGAGTGAGACATGTCTTACTCCCTGCTGCCAAGTTTAGGCAAAAAGCCAAAATGCACATGTGAATCTTTTATAAGAAACTATCTTAGAAGGCACCTCTATAGGTAGTACTCAGTGAGGCAGCTCACTAGTTTTTTTTAGCAGACTTTTATGTGTCTTATGTGTCTACTCATCTGTAATTCATTACATATTATTTACTATTTTTCAGGTACACTGCAACCAGTATCGCCATTTCGATGGCTGTTTTCAGTGCTCGTCCCTCTCGTTATCACCATTCGAGCCTTTAAAAGAAAGAGTCTTGATCATGGTGGTGCAATAGCAGGTAAGGACTGATGATCTAGCAGTGTAACTGTGTGCACCAACAGAAGCTCAAATCCTTCATTCTTACACAAACTCACTAGGGCTGCAGTTAATGATTCATTTTATAATAGATTGATCTTCGATTATTTATTTGATTAATCCTATAAAACAAGCAAAAGTTTATTAAAATGTATTTATTAAAATTCAGGATTTGATACACTCATATTGCTTTAAATAAAGCCCAAATCAAGAAAAGTTCAGTTTGAATGTTTTTTCAATGACTTTTAAGACATATTCAAACCAGTTCCTTTCCTTTAATAGTGAAACTTCTAAAGTACTGTTCATTAAAGTTGAAATGTTAATTCAGAGATGAGTGGGACTAAAGACAATGGCGACCTCGTGCTGTCATGTTAAATGTTTTCAATGTCTTTAAGTCCCCAATGAGCAGTTTCATTGAAATACTTCATTGAAAATCATGCCAAAAAATTGAAAGTAAAGTAAAATGCATCCAGCAGATTCACAAACAGTCATTTTGTGCTGTGGCTGGCACTGACACGATGTCCTAAGTTGGTAATTTGGTCGTATTATACTGTATATAATTTATACATGATATTCAATATTATATCTGTTGCCACGTTTGTGTTTTAATGGTACAATCATTAGATAGAGTCACATAGTGCAGCAGCGTTCATGATTACCTGGTAAAGTTTATGATTCAGCTTAATTACATTATACAGTACAATTGTGTGAGTGTAGATTGGAATAGTGTGAAACATTATTTTGTTATTATTTTGTCACATTGTGTTGTGCACGTTGCAGCCGAGCAAGCAGTAAAGAACTTGTGCCGGGGGATCCGTCAGTACAGGAAAACTCATGTGCGAAAGGTTTCACCAATTGAAATAAAAAATTAACAAAATTATTTTTGAATAAAACTATTTAGGAAATTGCAGCTGTTTATCCATATGTTTTGGGTTAAACACAGTTGTGTGTTTTATTACTCTAATTTATTATTATTCTTTTTTTTTTTCTCTTCAATTTAATGTTGCTACTCTAATCGATCATGTTTGATCTCGCTTGACAACATGTTAGTCACTAGGGGTATAAATCAGACGTTTAATCACAGTACGATCTTGAATTGATTCTCTTGGCCTGCGATCCAATACTGCAAGAAACTCTTTCATCAACGGAAGGTTGCGTTTGCACTGATGTTGCCGGACAAATTGAGAATAGATGCTAAGGACTGTGTTGTGGATGAATCTGCACGTTCTTTGTGCTTATGCCTCCTGTTGCTTGGAGTTTGTTTTGTGGAGTATTTCTTGTAGGACATTGGAGTGATTGGGTCTTCATTGCACTCATGTAGCAGTCGAATGGGTCGGCTCACTGAACATTCATTTGACTGTCTGAGGAAATGGGTTTCACGTATGGCTGGTGTGTTTTTACTGTTTCGTTAATTTCACTACAGTGAGGGTCATTCTAGTTGTGTTACTACCTACTGTAGGTTTAACAGCATTAACATTGACCATACATTATCAACTGAGCACGATTTAGCAATGCCTATACTGAATTAGTGAAACCTATATCATAGAGCTCATGGAGAAACTGTCCAACCAGTCACATTAGAGGGCATTCATTTTTTTGAGAAAATCAAACAAAAACTGTCTGTCCATGAACATTTTGCCCTATGCAAGGCATTTATGTTGGAAAAACTATATAAAATGTATGAGTTGAGGGGAAAATTTTCAAAGGAAAAAGAAAGAAACAGAAAATAAGTTGAGGATCTAACCTTGAATTAACTTGCATAATAATTGCTAACAATTATAGGCAAATGCAAATGAGATGACATCATCTTTACAGGCTTCAGAGTTAAACATACAGATCCAAATATGGTGAACTGTTGATCTACACAGAAGATGTTATCTAGACACATAACATCGATTAGCTGGAACCACAGAGTCTCAGTTGGTCAGCAGATAATTGTTAAAGGGTCAAATGTAATCGTAAAACCAAAAGGACTCTTCTGGTGCCAGAGGGGGACTGACCAACATCGAATTACCTGGCTGCAATTACTCCAACAATTCCTGTAATACATTTAGAGAAATACTATAGGATAGAAAGATAGACTGCATCCTAAGAGAAATGGCAGACTGTATCTTCTTAATGCTGAATGTCAACGAGGCCCAATTTGAATGTTTTCTTTTTCTTCTAGAACAAAACATCGATAGCTCAGAGCTCGTACGTACACACTTTTAGGGCCTGAATATTTCTAGGTGAAAGGGTACAGAAGGTTTATTCTTTGCCAAAAACTCAAATACAATAAAACCTTACTTAAATTCTTTGTTATAACAATTGCAAGTGAAAGTATTCAACTTATCAGTTGGCTGAAGAGACAGGGGTAAACCCACCCCTTCAGAATATAGTTTAACAAAATGTAATTATTAGTTAATTCTATCATAATATAGTCATGGCAGTTTGTCTGAAAGGATACAAAATGTTCAGATGTCTTACAGCTGGTCAGGAGCAGGTACAAATTTATAAACGGGGCTGATATGATAATATATATTGTTCTAGTCAGTACTCTAGCTGCTGCATTTTAAACCAATTGAAGTTTATTTATTGAGCCTGCAGGACATCCTCCCAGTAATGCATTACAATAATGTAGTCTTAACATCATGAGCCCATGAATTAGTCTTCAGCATCAGAAACTGAGAGCATGTGTCAGAACATGGGATATCGATATAATGATTATTGATCGGCATGTGATTTTATCGATATATACACTCACCTAAAGGATTATTAGGAACACCTGTTCAATTTCTCATTAATGCAATTATCTAATCAACCAATCACATGGCAGTTGCTTCAATGCATTTAGGGGTGTGGTCCTGGTCAAGACAATCTCCTGAACTCCAAACTGAATGTCAGAATGGGAAAGAAAGGTGATTTAAGCAATTTTGAGCGTGGCATGGTTGTTGGTGCCAGACGGGCCGGTCTGAGTATTTCACAATCTGCTCAGTTACTGGGATTTTCACGCACAACCATTTCTAGGGTTTACAAAGAATGGTGTGAAAAGGGAAAAACATCCAGTATCGCGGCAGTCCTGTGGGCTGAAAATGCCTTGTTGATGCTAGAGGTCAGAGGAGAATGGGCCGACTGATTCAAGCTGATAGAAGAGCAACTTTGCCTGAAATAACCACTCGTTACAACCGAGGTATGCAGCAAAGCATTTGTGAAGCCACAACACGCACAACCTTGAGGCGGATGGGCTACAACAGCAGAAGACCCCACCGGGTACCACTCATCTCCACTACAAATAGGAAAAAGAGGCTACAATTTGCAAGAGCTCACCAAAATTGGACAGTTGAAGACTGGAAAAATGTTGCCTGGTCTGATGAGTCTCGATTTTTGTTGAGACATTCAGATGGTAGAGTCAGAATTTGGCGTAAACAGAATGAGAACATGGATCCATCATGCCTTGTTACCACTGTGCAGGCTGGTGGTGGTGGTGTAATGGTGTGGGGATGTTTTCTTGGCACACTTTAGGCCCGTTAGTGCCAATTGGGCATCGTTTAAATGCCACGGCCTACCTGAGCATTGTTTCTGACCATGTCCATCCCTTTATGGCCACCATGTACCCATCCTCTGATGGCTACTTCCAGCAGGATAATGCACCATGTCACAAAGCTCGAATCATTTCAAATTGGTTTCTTGAACATGACAATGAGTTCACTGTAGTAAAATGGCCCCCACAGTCACCAGATCTCAATCCAATAGAGCATCTTTGGGATGTGGTGGAACGGGAGCTTCGTGCCCTGGATGTGCATCCCACAAATCTCCATCAACTGCAAGATGCTATCCTATCAATATGGGCCAACATTTCTAAAGAATGCTTTCAGCACCTTGTTGAATCAATGCCACGTAGAATTAAGGCAGTTCTGAAGGCGAAAGGGGGTCAAACACAGTATTAGTATGGTGTTCCTAATAATCCTTTAGGTGAGTGTGTATATATATATATATAGAATATATGAGGCATCAATATATTTAAATTAGAAGCCCAATTTGTGTGCTTTACAATTCACTCAATTGACTTTGTTTAACAGTCTGGTGTAATAGCGTATAGAGACCACAAGAGGGTGATATAACATGTATCTCATACACACAAACACACACAGGACAAGCTGATGCTGGGCAGGAGATGGCCATCCAGAGTTATGAACGTTTTTGTACCTCTTCAAGAAATTACGTTGTTTTGCATTCTGTGTGTGGTCATGCTGCTCACCTTACACTTTCTTAAAGTTGTGTTGAGAAATATGTCTGAAGAGACAAATACTATTGTCTCTTCTATTTCTGTCTTAAAAAAATCCTGATGTACAGTGTATCGATAATCATCGGGAAAATCTTCTGATTATCGATGCATGAAAAAGGCATTGATCCCAAGCCTAGTCGTAATATAGCAATATTTAAAGAGATTAAAGAATGCTGTTCTACAAATTTTGGTAATTTGAATTTCAACGGACAAATCGGTATCAAATATAACACGTAAGTTCTTCGCTGTTGAAGATGATGTAACAGTACATCCATCGAGAGTCAAATTATATTTTAGCGGCTTGTTTTTAGAGGTTTTTGGTCCAATAATTAGTATCACTGTTTTGTCATATAACCAGTTTTTCACACGAGCCATGCTTTGTTTTGAACTAAACTGCCAGTGTGAAAGCCCCGCTAAGAGTGCTGTGTGCTGGATGGGGCCCAGAAAGGCCCGAGACCCCACAAATGAGGGAGATGTGCTCCAAGTTAACTTGAATCAAATCCGCAATCACCTGTAAACATGACACACACAAAAGAGGAACAGCAAAGACATGCATGTGGCGGACCGAGCGATAACACTCTGAAACACAAAAAGATAAATTGTGAATAACATATTTATTGTTTTTTTCTTGTCTTACAATTACAATGGATATGAACTGGAGCTCGCAAGGACACAAAATCACCATACAAGTATTATAAAAGTAGTCCATGTGACTTATTCTTATTCTATATTCAGAGTCTTCTGAAGCCATACAAAAGCTTTGTGTCAGAAACAGACCCAGATTAAAGTCATTTAAATGAAAAGGCTTTTTTACAACATAAACATAGCAGAGCAAATTCACTAAATGTTGCTTCATTTTTGCGTGCATATTTCAGCTCAGAAATCTCTTATTCACCAGCAGTTATTTTTAGTGCAAACATGCATCCTTTCTATGTAAACTAGCCTTAATATAGATTGTACTTAATTCTTAAAACTCAGTACTGTTTGTCTGGTGCAATTAAGCAGATGATAAACAGAATTTCACAGATGTGCTGTGTAGTCAAGTGCAGTATCAGAGGAGTCCTATAAAGAGAGGATTCAGGTGGCAGGGTCACAGAGGTGGAGTGATGCTGTAAAGTCCTAACAAAGTTTGCCAGATTGTGCTAGCACTCAAAAACCACTTAAAATATGGAATTGCTCCATGTAAATTGTGTTCAACACTGATTTGTGGCAGTGACTGATTTGTATAATTCCTGTAGTGGATCAGGCTCTAAAAGAGTGCAAATAATGGCCGCAATACATTCTTAGTGAAATCCCCCATTTTGTTTTTTTTACAGGAGATTGTAAAGAAATAAAGCACAAGCACACTTTTCAAGAAAAACATTTTGAAAGATTTGAAATGGTAAAACAATTCGAAAAGTATTGTGATACTTGACCATAACTTGAAAATAGTTGATGAACTACACTGACCTACAAAGGCAAAGCACAGTCACTACACCAACAATGATAAATCAAAATGGCTTTAAAGCGTTTTGATTGTCCATCCCAGTGTTATCAAATTTTCACTTTAAATATGTGCATAGTTCAGACAGATAAGAGACTGTTATATTTAATTTATGTATCAATTTTGACAAAAATATGTAGTTACTGCATTTTGCCTTTTGTAGGGCGGTGCATCCAGTAATTTATTTTGTTAATTTTGTGACTAATTAATAAATTAATAAATGTTTAATCTCATTTCAGCGATGCTGGTCGGCTTCATTCTTACTATGGCCAACATGAGCTTTTTTGCAGCTTTGTTGACCTTTTTCATCACATCCAGCAAACTAACGAAATGGAAGGGGAGCATTAAGAAACAAATCGACTCCGATTACAAAGAAGGTAAGTACGCATGGCTGTTTGTTTACTGAACAATAGAATATTGGTCATTATTTCATCTTTCAGTTTGTAACATGGTAAAAGGGAAAGGAGGACGTGAGAAACGGCTTGACAATATAAATGATCATTTAATAATAAACTGAACCAAAAAGACAAACACACACACACAGGTGTCAGACAGCTGCCCGTATCTCTCTCTGTCGCACTGCCATCTCCGGTCGGCCTTTATCCCTCTCGGAGGCTTGATTATCCTGATCAGGGGCTGGGTGTGTAGAATCACGACCCTGCCCCGCCCTCGATGTACATCCCCTCCCTCTTTCCCTGTGGGCATGCCTTCCACTCCATCTGCAGGCAGGTCATCCACGTCTACCTGGATGAGGGAGGGGACAAGGGGAGGGAAAAAATGCAGTACTTACACACTGTAACGGCGATAGTGCCAAATTAAAACACTTACATTATCAACTGAGCACGATTTAGCAATGCCTATACTGAATTAGTGAAACCTATATCATAGAGCTCATGGAGAAACTGTCCAACCAGTCACATTAGAGGGCATTCATTTTTTTGAGAAAATCAAACAAAAACTGTCTGTCCATGAACATTTTGCCCTATGCAAGGCATTTATGTTGGAAAAACTATATAAAATGTATGAGTTGAGGGGAAAATTTTCAAAGGAAAAAGAAAGAAACAGAAAATAAGTTGAGGATCTAACCTTGAATTAACTTGCATAATAATTGCTAACAATTATAGGCAAATGCAAATGAGATGACATCATCTTTACAGGCTTCAGAGTTAAACATACAGATCCAAATATGGTGAACCGTTGATCTACACAGAAGATGTTATCTAGACACATAACATCGATTAGCTGGAACCACAGAGTCTCAGTTGGTCAGCAGATAATTGTTAAAGGGTCAAATGTAATCGTAAAACCAAAAGGACTCTTCTGGTGCCAGAGGGGGACTGACCAACATCGAATTACCTGGCTGCAATTACTCCAACAATTCCTGTAATACTGTACATTTAGAGAAATACTATAGGATAGAAAGATGAAAGAAAAAGACTGCATCCTAAGAGAAATGGCAGACTGTAAAAACACTGGAAATGGACAATGCGGAGCGGCAGTGGGAGAGAGAGAGAAGAGAGAGAGAGAAGGAAAAAATAAATACATTTTCTCACCGGATCTCCGATATGCCGTAACTTGGTCCTCGGCCTCTCCTCCACCCTCTAGTGGATGACAGCCGTGCCCCCCCGGGTGAGCAGAATCAAGACCCCGCCCTCTGCCTTGCCACACATTTGTATGCAAGAAATTTCACATGGGGGATGAAATTAATATGCAAGATTTGATTCTACCATGAATAGTCTTAAGCAAGATTTGCTGGAACATATTTTAACAACACAGTACTGAAAACTGAGCCCACATTTTACATTTCCCAAAACAGCGCTGTACTTAAATCATTCCAAATAACTTTCAACACTATCAAAGGTTTTTAAAAAATCTGAGATTTAGTTGAATAAACATTCAATTAAACTTTAACTAGGCTAAAAGATTGTGCATGTTGATCATATGCGTGTCCATATAGGGGCACATAACAAGTAGGGGTGGGCGATATGACCAAAATCTTATATCACGATAATGATAGTTAGTTAATATATTAAATAAATTGTACCGTTTTTTTGGGATAATCCAGTCAGTGAAATAATCACTTCCAAATACTTACTATTATATCATTTTCTCTTTCTTTAGAACTTGACAGTAATCAAAGTAAAAAAAACTAAACCTCCAGCTTGTGGAACTACTCCACAGATGCAGCACCTGTTTTAATAACAAGCTCCTCTTCATTTTCTTGACTTGTCTGAGAGTCGTCCTGTTATCTGGAGATGTTTTTGCAGGGGGTTTTTCTGGGTAACAAATGATTAAAGTAAGTGATCCCGCTCTGCGCTCTATTGTAAATATCGGGAAGCCTGCTGGACTTGTGCGCACTAGCATGCTCCAGATATAGCGAAGGCAACATGCACATGAAACACAGATGAGCGTGTCAGGTGAGAAGCATATTAAGCACTTATGAAGCGCCGAACACAAGAACATGCCATTGAATTTGGACGGCTGCTGACATTTTTTTAATGTCATAAAAACCTTGTCCATGTTTCTTTAAATCTCAGACTTTTGTAAAGCCCTACTGTTAGATAAGCCCACGGTGCGCACATTAATATTTACATATCGCAATATACACGATATAGCATTATTTCTATTGACTGACACTTTATATTGTCTCCATGACATACAGTATATCTTCATCTTGCCCAGCCCTAATAACAATCATAACAAGCAATTAGTCTTCCAAAAAAACATTTACTCATTAATGTTCATTATGTGTCCAAATCCCAGACACTGCTTTCCATTTCTACGTTTAATTTATTGCAGTTCTGCACAAATTTCACTCATTCTTGTCCTTCAATAACCTCTCTATGTTTATGAACAATAATGAAAAATGTGAATGAAAAGTAAAACCTAAAAATAACCATCAGAGAACATCCTGTAAAGTTCTCATTAGGTTGTCAAACATAAACCTACCTGTCACGATCCCCTGTTGTCTGCCCTGTGTTTCTCACTTGTCACCTGTCCCGAACTACACTTCCCATAATCCCCTGCCCTCATCACTGCCAGTGTCATTGTTCTCACCTGTGTGTAATTTAAGTCATCATCCTTCGGTATTTAAGCCCTGTTGTTTGTTCATTCGTGGTCGGTTGTCAAATGTAAATGTAGATGTTTGGATGTGAATGTTCCTGTGATATGTTATCCTTGCCCTCCGTAGATGTTAATCCTGCCTGTGTACTCTTTGGATGTTTTTGGTGTTTTTGTTTTATTTTCCCATCGTGGACGTTTTATTTGTTCCAGTCTTGTTTGTCTTCATTATTTCAATAAAACCGCATTTAGATCCTCACCCCTCGTCTGCCTTCATAACAGAACAACCGACCGCCAAAATGGATCTAGCAGATTCTTCACAGAACTAACCCAGGCGGATTTATCAATTCGCAAGTTCTCATACTACTTCTCCACGGTTGCCATCCACACCGGTTTTGATGACGCTTCCCTGAAAACCATCTACCGACTCGGACTACCAACACGCCGGCAGAGGGAATTGCCGAAACCCGGAGATCACTCATGGAAAGGAGTATGTGATGCTCGCTTTAGAAAAACTCGCTGCCGAGGAACCACCTCTCTCGATCCCGGGTTCAGCTTCTGATCTGCCCCCGCCTGCCACGGCCAACGAACCTACGCCTACCATGGCTGACGCGCTGGAAGTCTCGTCCGTTCCAGAGTCAGCGTTGCCAGCCTCGTCTGTCCCAGAACCAGCGTGCATGGCCTCGTCCGCCTGGAGTAGGAGGAGAAGAGGAAAGGCCTCTGCTCTCCAGTCTCCGCCTTCCATGGCTCCGTCCACAGAACCTTCCAGAGCTGCGCCTTCCACGTTCCACGAACCAGAGCTTACGCATGCTTCGGTCAGCGAACCAGCGCCTGCAGCCTGCATCCTCGACCGTCCCAGAGCCAGAGCCAGCGCCTGCATCCTCGACCGTCCCAGAGCCAGCGCCTGCAGCCTCGACCATCCCAGAGCAAGCGCCTGCAGCCTCGGCCGTCCCAGAGCCAGCGCCTGCAGCCTCGGCCGTCCCAGAGCCAGCGCCTGCAGCCTCGGCCGTCCCAGAGCCAGCGCCTGCAGCCTCGACCATACCAAATTTTGTTTCGATAGCACAAAGGTTTACAGAGCTATAGTCTCACTTCCTGTTTTACGTTGACCTCATTAACTGCAATGTCGTAACTTTTAAACAAAGGCAAAAATCTAAATTCTGTTCTATCATTTCTGTGCGAATCTATCTGGAGATTATTTTGAGCAAAGTTTAAAGGACATGAAACGTTTAAACTGTAAAAATCATAATCCAAGATTGCAGCCACTTTCCACCTTACTCACAGTACCACACACACATGATTTTTTTTTAAGTTATATAGTGCCCCTAGCATCACAAATTGATGAAATCTTGCATGTGACCTCAGAATGTTCTCGTGCCCTTTTGTTTTAAGTTTTGTTAAGTTTAAATATCGCTCTTACAAGATTCTGGCCAATTAGTCATTATAGGCCACTGAATGATAGAACATTTGATTCTAGCCTGTAATGTTCCAGAGTTATTAGCAAAAAATATAATTAACTTGTAGCGTCACCTTGTGGCTGATTCTCTCAAAATGTGTTTCGTGTGGACACCCTGCTTGTGTATAATCTGTTTCATTGCCATTGGGAATTCATAATACAAGTTATTAGGTGCTGAAATTGGATTGGATTGGCTGATTAGATATTTGTCAATGTGTCAAATTCCACCGATGGTACAGTATTGCTAATGTGAAATACTTTTGATAACTTTTTGTCAGGAGGATCTGTAGATGATGTTTTACCAAATTTTGTGTGAATCGGACACCACAAAGTTGTTAGCATTTCTTTGTTTTCATAATAATCAAGCCATTTAGATGATGTGGACATTCTGAAATCAGGTCATCTGGAAATCATACTGAATACTGTAATTCTTACAACTATAACTCACATTTGAATTTTAAGATTTACCACTACATTAATCCCTGAAATAATATAAAAAAAATTCTGGTTGAGTATCTATTGTTAGGGGTATAACAGTTATGACCCGGACCAGATATGGAGAAAGAAAACCAAGAGTCAGAAGTTCAATCAAAGAATCAAAATTTACTGAAGAATAGTTTGCAGTGAAATTGGTACAGCCAGAGGCAAAGTCTCACGAGGAGATCGAAAGCTAACTCATACATTACACAAAATCTTACATCAATTATACCATTTGCAAGGAGTACATTCTATTATTTCACTCCTGATTGGCTAACAGAGCATAAAGTCACAACATATAGATAGCTATAGCACATCAACATTAATCAGCGCAATTGTCGTCCTGGCCCGAGATTTACATCTGAAGTGACCTCGCAGATGGTCTCGGCGTCTTCGAGTCTGCCTGCTGTTTCTCCCTGGGTTCAAAACCTGGGTAGAAGGTCAATACGCTACACACGAAACACTGACGAACGACAGTGTTTCTCTCAGCACAAGGGAACCAGAGCACACATTTATCAGGTAATTTTAACCAAAACAGTGAGATAAGAAATATTCACCCCTCAGGCAAAGGAGAGGAAAGAAATAATAAGAGAAAATTTACACTTCTACTTATTCAAGTGCTATCACATAGGATTTTAAATCATATAATTAGTCATGGACAGGTAAACATCAACCACAGAATACATCTGGAACATATGTTTAACATTCTCCCTGGTGTCTCATCTCAAGCTTATTCCCAAGACGACCTTCAAGTCAGCCTCTGTGCAGAACAGAGAGAGAGGCTTCAAGGAATGTGCATGAAATCAAAAATTAACTCTTAACACACATATGATTCAGCGTATATTTCAGTTATGCATAAGAAAAATAAAATTGATTATGTGATCATGCATATAGTTAATTCATCACTTTATTAAAGAAGTTAAGCAACAGAATATAGATAGATATTGATATAAAAGGATATATATATGTATTGATATATCTGAAGATACAAGGGATTTCGACCCTCACCCTTTAGTCCCCCGTTTTAGACCAATGTGGGGTCCAATACCGCCACGTCTGGTCTACCAAGTGAGGTCACTAAGGAAGGTGGAGTGGTAACGCATGCTTCCCTGACGGGTCACACTTGTCTCTTCAGCCTCATTGCGGACATGCTGGATACTAAAAATTCCCAGTCCCCACGCAAAGGCTCTCCCCCCTTCCACTCACAACAGGGCATTGATGTTATCCTTCTTAAGTTTCTCTTCCAAGCGTGTCGTCAGTTTTCTCAGTCGGTTTTCCTCCTCGGAAGGGTTCAAGTTACTGCAAGCAGACCTGCATACATAAGAAAAACAGAAACGAACACACATCCACACACACAGGCAGAGGACACCCACTCCCAAAAGAGCTCCGAAAGCATATAACACATATTTAACAGCTCCCATGACCAAATCCTCTGACGCAGCCACAAACTCCTCCCAGGCTTCCTCCACATATTCCTCCACTGTTTCCGTCATGTCAGTAAATATTGCTCCTACCGAAAAAGCCAAAACCAATGCTACTGCTATAGCAGACGGAGGTTCGAATCAGTATACCATGGAGTGCCCTTAGATTTAAGCCATACAGAATTCAAATACTCATAACCTGCAAATGGATCATTAGTTTTTATCTGTTCCAGAAATGCAGTGATACATTTCTGCCGAGCTGTTTAGCCTTCAACCGAGGAAAATATTCAGTCTTCTGCTTCAACTCTGCAACACAAAGAGACAGCTCTGCTTCGTTAGCTTTCTTACTCTTATCAACTGGACGCCATGCAGGACCCATGGGGTGTGTCAACCTGTGTTTAGCACAGTCCTTTGATGGAGTCTTAGACTCTAGATCTCTGATTTCCTGTACTGAAGGAATTGGACTCAGAAATTGTCTAAATTGTTTTGCCCTGTCAAACCACTCATCTCCAATAGCTACATCGGACAACTGAGGCCACATCCTCACCTGAAATGATTTATAATTGTCCCACAACAGCTCCTCATACTTTAAAGGTACCAGACTAGTCTTTGCTCGAGTGTACATCGTTTCAATATTCAGTTTAAACACTTGCAAATGCATCCAGGCTGTCACATTATAAGCCATCGATGTAGGACTATAACATTTATCTTCAAGGTAATCATGCAAGTGATCCATGTTGAAAACAGTTTTGTTAGCAAGGTTCCTAGCAAACTCATACTGGTGTAACACATCAGAAAAACTAGCCCAAGTGTAACCTGACTTAACAAAAGAAGCATTACACACCTCCCAGGGTATCTCCATCATCTTCACACCGGTGAGCTTCTCAGAAATTTCTCTACATTTATCAACATCTCCAGGAGGAAACATCTTAACAAACCACTTTTGAATTTCTTTACCTAAACAACGCTCAACATGTGCAGTCTCCTTCCAAGGGTCATCGAATCTAGTGTACCTGGGCCAAGAGAGGGACAAAGCATTAATAGCAGGCAAACCATTTTTACTGCCATTCAGATCGAACTTGTCCTTGTCAGTTTTATCTATCCGTCCTAACCTATCACAGACTGCACCGTAAGCCCTATTAGTGTCCCATCGGATCATGTGGCATTTAGTTGGGACTAACACTCCCCATCTCATCAAATCCTTATCATTTATTGCGGTTTGATACTCATCAGACCCAGGTTCTTCTCTAATCACAATATTGCTATATATATAGCTTAGGGCTACATCTTTAACTACTTTGTTGTAACCAAGTTCATTCTTAGCTTTGGGAAGATAGTATGACATGATGTGGCGAGGATCAGGAGCACTCGGGTAGAACAGAAGTTTCACTGCTTTTCCACCTAAAATCATGTGGGAGTCATTCACATCTGCTACCTGACGCCTCCTTCATTCTGCTCTACTCTCACCTTTTCTAGATTTTAACAAGTATCGATTAACCATATCCATTCGTATAGAGCATGCACTCATGTTTTCACGAGCTATGTGGTCAGGGATCCAGCTCATTGAACTGAAATCTCCTTCAAACAGGTCAACGCCTCCACTCCTCATCCACCGACCTTTCTGCATAATGAGGGTAGTATCGGGATAATTTGGGGAGTGACCAAGCCAATAGGTCACTGTCTCATTTCCGTCCAAACGATAACAACGATCATTTACCTTTTGGTACATAGTCTGAATTAAATTTAGACCCTCAGTTTAATTTAGACATGGGTATTGTACCCATGATGGACGGTTATCGATCTCCTCGCAATCCCAATGAGTTGAAAATGCATGGAATCTCCCTGTCCAAATTGAAATTTGAATCCACATCAAAAATGATAAAGCGATCAGAATTAAAAATACCAACGAGAGCGGAAGTACCAATTGGATGAAAGCTCGTTTCACTTTCAGTCGTCTCTCACTACGCACTTCTTCTTGAAGAATTAGCAGCTTCAGTATGTCGTCGGTTTCAGCCATCTGTAATGATAAAACATTTGTTCTAGAATTCTAGAATTTTAACATACACGACAGACATTTAATGATCCCGAGGTAGTAAGTTGTTACACTTTTCAAGTGGTTTCACCTGTGACCAATGTCTCCATACGGTAGGGGGAAACTATCTCCCGCTGTAACATTACATTGTCACCTATTTCAGGCAAACCAGGCATGTCTTTTTGCTCAACATTATCTCGATCTGCTTGTCGTGTGCTAACACTAACCCGTGTGTCTCGCAGACTGTCATCCAAAGCTTTCAGATAATTTTGTAAAGCGTCTTTCAAAGGCCCGGATGGTCCCTCATGTTGCAAGGGGGCATCCCAGGGCAGCCGCATGTAGCGACCTGTCATTACCTCCAAAGGGCTGAGCTGTGTAGTCTTGTTAGGGCTGGCTCTCATGCTTAACAAAATCGCTGGGACAGCCGCATGCCACCCTTTCCCCCACTCCAACAATCTCTTTCTCAATGAAGTTTAAGCGTACGATTAGTGCATTCAATAGATCCGCTAGATTGGGGCCTAAATGGAATGTGAAAGTGTTGCCTCACCCCCATCAACTTCATGACATTTTTCATCACCTTACCAGTAAAATGTGTACCCTGATCTGAATCAATTTGTAAGGGCAAACCCCATCTTGGGAAAACTTCATTCAACATAATCTTGGCGGTTGCATCTGCGTGTGCAGTTTCTCAGTGGAAATGCCTCAACCCATCTGGAAAACAGATCAACAATCATTAGAATGTATGTAAAACCTCCACTAGGGGGCAGTGGACCTATGAAATCAATTTGGAGGTGTGTCCACGGCCCTTGAGGTCGAGGGGCATGTCCTAAGGGAATTTTCATCTTAGAAGAAGAATTAACCTTAAGGCATACTAGACATCTCTTACAAAAATCATTGCAAGAAGCCCTCAGTCGTGGCCACCACCAGGTTTTGGAAATCATTGCATGTAGTTTTTCAGGACCTGCATGTGCCAAACCATGATACAAAGACATTAGTTCAGTTCTAGCAGAAACAGGCCAAACAAATCGCTCATGAAATTTCCACAGTCCTTCTGCATTTTTCTGAGCTCCTAATTTCGTCCATTGTTCTATCTCTTCCGAGTCGTCTTTATCATAGAGTTTAAAAATGTCTCTGGGGGTCTCACTCTCCTGAGGAGCAAGAGCCATAACACTCACGCAAGTCTCAGTCCGTGTTGCAGCCTCTCTGGCAGCTGTGTCAGCAGCTCGGTTTCCTGTGGCCTCAGGAGAATTGTCCATTGCATGTCCAGTGACTTTGATAACTGCTCCTGTTGCAGGAAGATCACAGGCATTCATAAGTTCTTTTACCTGCTGTTGATGAGAGATCGGCAGACCGGCAGTGGTTAGAAATCCTCTGCGTCTCCACACAGGGCCGAAGTCATGAACAGCACCATATGCATAACGGCTGTCAGTGTAAACATTGACTCGTTTCCCTGGCCATACTGCAATGCTCGTGTCAATGCGACCAGCTCGGCCACTTGAGCCCCTCCTCCTGAAAGAGAACCACATTCAACAGTTTCACCATGTTCATTTACAACAGCCCAGCCAGTGAAGCATTTTCCCTGTTCATGAAAGCTGGAACCATCCACGTAACAGCTTCATGGCATCGGAAAGTGGTTCAGATTGAAGAGGGCTCTGACTGTCCGTCTCGATCAGTCGGGCACAGTTGTGTGCAGTTCCTTCTTCTGGAAGTAAGGAGGCAGGGTTGATAGCAGTTTCTATGTCAATATTTATATCCACATTTTTACTCAAGAGAGTGGTCTCCCATTTAGCTCGTCTTTGATTAGAGATAGAGCCTAAACGAGTGTTTGTTAACAGTTTCAAAATCTGGTGTCTAGTGTGCAGTATCACCTTCTGATGAGTCACAATGTCCTCTGTAATCTTTACAGCCCATTCTGCACAGTCGCATATCAACAGGCACGGATGCTGTCCTGCCATTGAAACAGGAATAGGAGCTGAGTAATAGCCTACCATCCCATAGGAGTTTCTTCCTGGAACCCTTTGACCCAGGGCCACTGAATAGGATCGAGTTCCCACCCATGTCCATAGATGGAACGGCCTGCTGGCATCGGCATGACGTAATGCTGGGGAGGAAGCAAGAGTTTCTTTGATACTCACAAACGCCTCCTCCATCTCCTCAGTCCAGTCGATCAGCTCCGATCCAGGTTTTCCTCCTTTCAGCACCTCTGTGAGTGGTTTAGAAAGTTCAGTGTATTCAGAAACATACTGGCGGCAATAATTCAAAAGACCCATTACTTGCCTTAGACCAGTGACCGTGTTTGGTTTTGGAAGTTCAATGATAGCTTTAACTCGTTCAGGAGTGATGCGTCTGCCGTGCACACCCACAATTTGCCCCAAATAAGTCACTTCAGGCAGTGCTAGCTGTGCCTTCTTCAAGTTAACCTTGAATCCCCCGTTTTGGAGGGCATTCAAAACAGTCTGTACATTAGTCAAATGTTTGAACTTGGTTGGACTAGCAATTAAAATGTCATCCACATATTGTAGGACAACAGATCCGTCACACTCAATTTGTTTTCTTACCGGATCGATGAAGGATGCTAGTACCTGGTGAAACAGTGTGGGTGAGTTGCAGAAACCTTGTGGCAAACGACTCCATGTCCATTGGCGAACCCTGCTGGTGAAAGCAAATCTGCCTTGATCCTCCTTGGCTAGGGGACAAGTCCAAAAACCATTAGAAATGTCTAAAGCAGTAAAAAGACAATGTTCAGATCCTATCTCGTGTAGGATAGTTGCGGGGTTGGCCACCAGAGGTTGCATTTTCTCAGACACTGCATTCAGAGAAGTGTAATCAATGGTCAAACGCCAGCTCCCATCTGGCTTTTTGACAGGCCACATAGGAGAGTTAGTGGGGGAAGCACAGGGGATCACAATTCCCCGTTTGCATAACTCATCAACAACAGTTTCAGCACCCTCCCGAGCCTCATTTTTCAATGAGCAAATATTTTAGCAGCAAATATTTTACGTGGATAAAGTAACTATAGCAGCAACAATACTGGATTTCTACACAATACACCACAAAGTATTCTTCACAAACATCCTGGTCACATATACTGATCCATACCAATTCGGGTCACAATTTATTTATTTACTTGGGACCGCTCCTGATGCATCCCTGGCAAAACAATCCCTATTGTATTTTATTTTATTTTATAACTAATATCTGAATCCCTAACTGCCTGATTCACTAAGCTCGGGTACCCCTATCTGAGGTGGAAGAGACTGAGCAGGTTTACGGTGCCACTGGACCTCTCGTCCAGGGACGCACTCTGCCGGGTGGTGCTTCACCCATGCCCACCTGGGCCCCCTCACAGAGCACGTTTCACTTGCGCTGTTTGCTGTTGCCCCTTAAACAGCTCTCTCAGCGACTTCTTATACTCTCAATAGTATAATTAAATTACTCTTCACACGCCTCGTCGGAGTGAAGCTCTCCCGCTCCCCTTCAAAATCTCTTCCAGTCAGACAGCCCTAACAATTAATAAAAAGCTTCCTACCTTGTTTGCTGATTTGCCAGAGATGTCACCACGGAGTGATTGCCCGCATCTTCCACCAAACTGTTAGGGGTATAACAGTTATGACCCGGACCAGATATGGAGAAAGAAAACCAGGAGTCAGAAGTTCAATCAAAGAATCAAAATTTACTGAAGAATAGTTTGCAGTGAAATTGGTACAGCCAGAGGCAAAGTCTCACGAGGAGATCGAAAGCTAACTCGTACCTTACACAAAATCTTACATCAATTATACCATTTGCAAGGAGTATATTCTATTATTTCACTCCTGATTGGCTAACAGAGCATAAAGTCACAACATATAGATAGCTATAGCACATCAACATTAATCAGCGCAATTGTCGTCCTGGCTCGAGATTTACATCTGAAGTGACCTCGCAGATGGTCTCGGGCCTCTTCGAGTCTGCCTGCTGTTTCTCCCTGGGTTCAAAACCTGGGTAGAAGGTCAATACGCACACACGAAACACTGACGAACGACAGTGTTTCTCTGCGCACAAGGGAACCAGAGCACACATTTATCAGGTCATTTTAACCAAAACAGTGAGATAAGAAATATTCACCCCTCAGGCAAAGGAGAGGAAAGAAATAATAAGAGAAAATTTACACTTCTACTTATTCAAGTGCTATCACATAGGATTTTAAATCATATAATTAGTCATGGACAGGTAAACATCAACCACAGAATACATCTGGAACATATGTTTAACATTCTCCCTGGTGTCTCATCTCAAGCTTATTCCCAAGACGACCTTCAAGTCAGCCTCCGTGCAGAACAGAGAGAGAGGCTTCAAGGAATGTGCATGAAATCAAAAATTAACTCTTAACACACATATGATTCAGCGTATATTTCAGTTATGCATAAGAAAAATAAAATTGATTATGTGATCATGCATATAGTTAATTCATCATTTTATTAAAGAAGTTAAGCAACAGAATATAGATAGATATTGATATAAAAGGATATATATATATGTATTGATATATCTGAAGAGACAAGGGATTTCGACCCTCACCCTTCACTATTATACGTAATCGTTAATAATCACTTTGATTTAGAGAATCATTGGGGTTAACATGAGTCTTGTTGTCTCTGCAGGTGGCCAAAGGAATTGGTTGCAGGTATTCTGTAATGGTGGAGTTCCTACAGAATTGGCCCTGCTCTATATGATTGAAGCTGGACCTGGGGAAATAGCTTTAGATTTTGTGAAGCAGTATTCAGCCTCGTGGATGTGTTTATCGCTGTTGGGAGCCTTGGCTTGCAGCACAGGGGACACCTGGGCTTCAGAGGTCGGTCCAGTGCTCAGTAAGAGCAAGCCCAGGCTCATTACCACCTGGAGAGATGTTCCAGCAGGTACAGATACAATGTTGCTTGTTTACTGAAGTTAAAGAAATATTCTGGTTAAATACAATTTAACCTTAAGATACAGGTGCTGTTAGTTACCATGTGAGGACTAATCCCCTACCCAGAATTTGTAACTCCATTTCTATTGTAAATTAATAGAAAGTATTAAAATTAGGTAAATTCTACTTTGCATTTTTTCTTAAGAACTTGAAAAACATTGATCAGCTCATTTAATAATTATTTGCAATTGTTTTGTTTTTTTAAAGCAAAGAATCACTGTCCTAATATTGCTGTCATTACCATCACACTTTTTATTTTATTTTTAGAGAACTAGAAAATTTAATGAGCTTACTAGGAATGCGTCTAGTTGGTTATGATGTAAATGAGGGGAGTGACAGTTTAAACATCTGAAATGTAATTCATTTCAAGAAATGTACATAATGAACTGAAAGTAGCTTATTAGGTGGTATTATCAAACCATTCAAGTAATTGAGAATTTTAATTCAGGAAAAATGTATTCATTTTTATAAATGACTGCTAGCTAACTTGGTGTGTTAGCAAGTCCATGGCTTATCCAACTTTTCATCCAAAATCTGAAGAAATGTCATTACCATAACATATGTGCTGTCCAAATCTGGAAGCGCTCTTTATTAACTGTAAGCCGTTCTACTCGCCGCGGGAGTTTTCTTCGTTTATTCTGGTGAGTGTTTACATTCCTCCTAACGCGTCTGGGAACATAGCGCTGCTACAGCTGGCTGATCAAATCACAGACACAGAACAACAATACCCGGACTCAGTTATTATTATTCTTGGGGACTTTAACAAAACAAATCTCACACGCGAACTGCCCAAATACAGACAGCATATTACATGCCCCACCAGAGACAGGAATATAATTGGATCACTGCTATACAACATTAAAGGATGCATATCGCTCTGTCCCACGTGCAGCTTTGGGACTCTCTGATCACTGTCTGGTTCATCTTCTCCCGACCTACAGGCAGAAATTAAAATCAACAAAGCCAGTTGTAAGGACTATAAGGAGATGGACTATTGAAGCAGAGCTGGAACTACAAGCCTGCTTTGACTGCACTGATTGGAGTGTTTTTGAAGCTGCAGCTACAGACCTGGACGAGCTCACAGATACTGTTACATCATACATCAGTTTCTGTGAGGATATGTGCATCCCTACTAGGACATTTTTGTCATTCAACAATGATAAACCATGGTTCACAGGGAAACTCAGACAGCTTCGTCATGCCAAAGAGGAGGCTTACAGGGGTGGGGATAGAGTCTTGTATAATCAGGCCAGGAACACACTGAATAAGGAAATCAGAGTGGCTAAAAGAAGCTACTCTGAGAAGCTGAAAAGCAGGTTTTCAGCTAACGACCCTGCATCAGTGTGGAGTGGCCTGAAACAACTTACTAATTACAGGACTCCTACCCCCAACCTTGTGGCGGACCAACGACTGGCTGACGACCTGAATGTGTTTTACTGCAGATTTGAAAGGCCCGATTTCACACCCCACATGCACTCGGACCTTCATTTCACACAACTATTAACACCTCCTGCAACCCTCCTCCCCTCTCCTGCTACACTACCTGCACTCAAGATCTGTGAGGACGATGTGTGCCGTGTCTTTCGGAAGCAAAGAACAAGGAAGGCTCCAGGACCAGATGGCATCTCACCAGTTTGCCTACGTTCCTGTGCTAACCAACTGGCCCCCATCTTCACTCAGATCTTCAATAGATCACTGGAGCAGTGTGAAGTCCCATGCTGCTTCAAACGCTCAGTTATTATCCCCGTCCCTAAGAAACCTAAAATCACAGGACTTAATGACTACAGACCTGTCGCCCTGACATCTGTGGTCATGAAGTCATTTGAGAGACTGGTGTTGGCCCACCTGAAGGACATCACTGGACCCTTTCTGGACCCCCTTCAATTTGCTTATCGAGCAAACAGGTCTGTGGATGATGCAGTCAACATGGGTTTGCATCATATCCTGCAACATCTGGACAGACCGGGGACATACGTAGGATCCTTTTTGTGGACTTCAGCTCGGCTTTCAACACAATCATACCAGATATACTCCGGACTAAGTTAAACCAACTCCCTGTTCCCACCTCTACCTGTCAGTGGATTACCAGCTTTCTGACGGACAGGCAGCAGCTTGTGAGGCAGGGAAAATTCACTTCCACCACCTGTACGATCAGCACTGGTGCCCCCCAGGGATGTGTGCTCTCCCCACTTCTCTTCTCCCTGTACACCAATGACTGCACCACCAAGGACCCCTCTGTCAGGCTCCTGAAGTTTGCAGACGACACCACTGTCATTGGCCTCATCCGAGATGATGATGAGTCTGCATATAGAAAGGAGGTTGAACGGCTGGCTGTCTGGTGCAGTCAAAACAACCTGGAGCTGAACACGCTCAAAACAGTGGAGATGATTGTGGACTTTAGGAGGAACACCCCAACATTGTCCCCCCTCACCATTCTAAACAGCACTGTGGCAGCAGTGGAGTCATTCAGGTTCCTGGGCACTACCATCTCACAGGACCTGAAGTGGGAGATACACATCGACTCCATTGTGAAAAAGGCCCAGCAGAGGTTGTACTTCCTTCGCCAGCTGAGGAAGTTCAACCTGCCACCAGTGCTGCTGAAACAGTTCTACTCAGCAGTCATTGAGTCTGTCCTCTGCTCTTCAATAACTGTCTGGTTTGGTGCAGCTACGAAATCAGACATCAGAAGACTACAAAGGACAGTTCGGTCTGCTGAGAGGATTATTGGTTGCCCCCTGCCCCCCCTTCAAGATTTATACACTTCCAGAGTGAGGAAAAAGGCTGGTAAAATCACTCTGGACACCACTCACCCTGCCCACTACCTTTTTGAACTGTTGCCTTCTGGCCGGCGCTTCAGAGCTCTGAACACCAGAACCGTCAGACACAGGAACAGTTTTTTCCCTCAGGCCATCCATCTAATGAACAATTAAATTGCCCCATTGAGCAATAATTATGTGCAATACACAGTTTAATTTTAATTTTAATTTATATTTTCCATCATATCCACTTCTGCCATTACTTACATTGCTCTGTACATAATATACAGGTTTTTGTTATTTATATAACAGATTGTGATAGATTTGCACTACGTGTGTGTATGTGGGTATGTATGAAGGTGAGTGTATGTACGTATATGTATAATTATTTATTTTGTGTTCTTTTTTGTTTTTAATTACCTATGTCTTGCTGCTGTTTTTGGTATTGTTTGTATTGTTGTTGACTGGAAGCTCCTGTCACCAAGACAAATTCCTTGTATGTGTAAGCATACTTGGCAATAAAGCTGATTCTGATTCTGATTCTGATATGATATAAAAAAAGCACACCATAACACATTATGTTAAATTAGACTTGATCAAGGACATGAACAAATCTATATATATATATATATATATATATATATATATATATATATATATATATATATATATATATATATATAAAGTAGAAGTCAGAAGTTTACATACACTTGGGTTGAAGTCATAAAAATATTAGCAAACTATAGTTTTGGCAAGTCGTTTAGGACATCTACTTTGTTCATGACATGAGTCGTTTTTCCAATAATTATTTACAGACTGATTTTTTTCACTTATAATTGACTATATCACAATTCCAGCGGGCCAGAAGTTTACATACACCAAGTTAAGTATACCTTTAAGCAGCTTGGAAAATTCCAGAAAGTGATGTCAAGCCTTTGTGCAATTAGACAATTAGCTTCTGATAGGAGGTGTACTGAATTGGAGGATTTTAAGGCCTACCTTCAAACTCTGTGCTTCTTTGCTTGAAATCATGAGAAAAAGAAAAATCAGCCAAGACCTCAGGAAAAAAATTGTGGACCTCCACAAGTCTGGTTCATTCTTGGGAGCAATTTCCAAACACCTGAAGGTACCATGTTCATAGGTACAAACAATAATACATAAGTATAAACACTATGGGACCACGCAGCCATCATAACGCTCTGGCAGGAGATGCATTCTGTCTCCTAGAGATGAATGTAATTTAATGCGAAAAAAGTGCATTCAATCCTAGAACAACAGAAAAGGACCTTGTAAAGATGCAAAAAAAAGAAAGACTGCAGTTTGCAAGTGCACATGGGGACAAAGATTTAACTTTTTGGAGAAATGTCCTCTGGTCTAATGAAACAAAAATGTAACTGTTTGGCCATAATGACCATTGTTATGTTTGGAGGAAAAAGGGTGAAGAACCGAAGAAAACCATCCCAACTGTGAAGCATGGATTGTGGGAGCATCATGTGGGGTTGCTTTGCCAAGGTGTATGTAAACTTCTGACTTGAACCATATACAGCCGTTGCCAAAAGTGTTGGCAGTGACATAAAGTTTGTGTTTTGCAAAGTTTGCTGCTTCAGTATTTGTAGATTATTTTTTCACATGTTTCTATGGTATACTGGAAAACAATGATAAGCATTTCATGAGTTTTAAATGCTTTTATTAGCAAAAACATTCAATTTATGCAAAGAGTCAATATTTACAGTGTGGACCCTTGTTCTTCATAACCTCTGCAATTCGCTCTGGCATGCTGGATATCAGCTTCTGGGCCAAATCCTGACTGATGGCGATCCATTCTTGACTTATTAGTGCTCGGAGTTGATCACAATTTGTGGGCTTCTGCTTGTCCGCTAGCCTTTTAAGGATTGACCACAGGTTCTCTATGGGATTAAGATCCGGGGAGTTGCCTGACCACAGATCCAAAATGTCAATGTAATGATCTCCGAGCCACTTCATTATCACTCTTGCCTTGTGACATGGTGCTCCATCATGCTGGAAAATGCACGGATCATCACCAAAGTGCTCCAGGACCGTTGGGAAAAGTTGCTCTTGCAGGACGTTTTGATACCATTCTTTATTCATGGCAGTGTTTTTGGGCAGAATTGTGAGAGAGCCCACTCCCTTTGAAAAGCAAACCCACACATGGATGATCTCAGGATGCTTCACTGTTGGCACGAAGACACAGGACTCATGGTAGCGTTCACGTTTTCTTCTCCAGACTATCGATTTTACAGATGTCCCAAACAGTCGGAAGGGGGCTTCGTCAGAGAAAATAAAAACATTTGCACCAATCTTTGCTGTCCATTCCTTGTACTTCCTGCAGAATTTCAGTCTCTCCTTGATGTGTTTCTTGGCTTCTTTGCTGCCCTTCTTGACACCAGGCCATTGTCCAAAAGTCTTCGCCTCACTGTGCATGCAGATGCACTCACACCAACCTGCTGCCAATATTGAGCAAGCTCTGCACTGGTGGTGACACGATTCCATAGCTGACTCCTCAGCAGGAGATGTCCTGGCGCTTGCTGGACACTCTGGGATGTCCTGAAGCCTTCTTCACTGCAGTTGAATCTCTCTCCTTGAAGTTCTTGATGATCCGGTAAATGTTTTTTTCAGGTGCAATATTTTTTGTAGCAATTTCCTTGCATGTGAGGCCATTTTGATGCAAAGCGATGATGGCTGCACGTCTTTCTTTAGAGGTAACCATTGCTAACAAGAACACCTCCTTTTAGAGCAAACAGGTCTGCTCTTATAATCTAATCAGAATGATAAGAGGGATTTCACCTGACTAGTACTCGTTCACACTTTCCCAGGTGCTACTGATATGATTAGTGAAATTATGTCAGCTGGTAATTTTGTCCCATGGCCAAAAACAGTGAAATTTGGGTTTTTGTGATAAATTTCATTATTTTGGCCAATGAAGCTTTTTGCAATTATTTGCATCACTCTGCACAATATTCTAGAAACAATGTGAATCAACACCACAACAACTGAAGCAGAAACACAAAATGTATGTCACTGCCAATACTCAGGCATGTGATTGGCTAAGGACAAAAAAGCAGGAAAATATACTGATATTGCCATTTTCTTGCTGGCCGTCGGCTTCTCAGAGTGATTTAGTTAGTTAGTGTTAGTGTAGTTAGTGTTTTTTAGTTTCGGGTTGTATTTAATCTTCTAAAAAACGTCAGATCGTCCGCTTTTTGGCGGCCGCCAAAGCATATTTGTGTCCCGCAAAAGAATGACTGCTGCGCTTGACAGGGCGCAAACGAGCAGAGAGAGAGAGAGAGAGAGAGAGAGCACTCACGTCTTCAAACAACACGAGCGCTGTCTTGCTCTCTCTCCCTCGCGCATATTAATCCAAATCAATTGACACGATAGTAGGTCGGAAGACCGCAGTTTCACGTGGAGCATTTGGAGATTTTTAGAGACTCTAGGAACAACATCTCAACACTAAATTATAAAGGCCTGTCTCATATAGACGCCTGTCTCAAATACAAGCCGGTGCAGTTCGACGATTTGGGCTATTTTTTTTAAGTTTTACGGTATATGAGGTAAGCAGAGCTGACCCCATGGATCCAAGCCGTCTGAAACGCCTTTACATAAAAAACACTGTCACAACCATTCACAAGAAATTAATTTATAAGTTGCCAAAACCTTGAAAACAACTTATACATCATACAACGATTCATACAGCAAAGTTTTAAGGGTGGCTAGAAGTAGCTAACTTAGCTATCTTATTATTGTATAGCTAGCAAATACAAGTAACCCCCACCAGTTTTTTTTACAGATCTACATGATTCACGTAGGTCACATTTTCAGGTCGGAAAATCCGGAATTCCGGATTAATCCGGAAAAATCACATCCCCGAATACTTTTTACTTTTACTTTCACACAAATACAGTATATATGTATATACACCGATCAGCCACAACATTAAAATCACCAGATGGTTTAATTGTGTGTATATATATATATAGATGAAGTGGTTAAGTAAATAACATTGATTATATTGCTACAGTGGCACCTGTCAAGGGGTGGGATGTATTAGGCAGCATGTGAACAGTCAGTTCTTGAATTTCATGTGTTGGAAGCAGGAAAAATGGGCTAGCGTAAGAATCTGAGCGACTTTGACAAGGGCCAAATTGCGCTGGCTAGACGACTTGGTCAGAGCATTTCCAAAACTGCACCTTGTGGGGTGTTCCTGGTATACAGTGGTTAGTACTTACCAAATGTGGTCCAAGGAAGGACAAATATTAGATTTAAATATCATGCAAAAATTATATACAGTATAATAAGAACAAATGACCAACAATGATCTTACAGGACAGTATCAAAATGGCAAAAAATGGCTTTTTGTGATTCTGCTAGATGTATTTTACTTTCAACATATATCCAAACAGATAATAGAAAAGAAAAGTGGGTTTTAAACTGTTCTGGCAGTATTCTGTAGTTGATACAAGTGACGAGCACACAGCCCCTGAGTCTCCAGAATTTACTCCGCATGGTGCCAAAAACAAAAAACATCCAGTGAGTGACAGTTCTGTGGACGGAAATTACTTGTTGATGAGAGAGGTCAACAGAGAATGGCCAGACTGGTTCAAACTGACAAAGTCTACTGTAACTCAGATAACCACTCTGTACAACTGTAGTGAGAAGAATATCATCTCTGAATGCTATTCTGAGATGCGGGTTGGCCCGGTTTTGGTGGCACGAGGGAGACCTACACAATATTAGGCAGGTTGTTTTAATGTTAAGGCTGATCGGTGTGTGTATATATGGTGTATATATTTGATTATGCATATGTGTGGGGTTTCAATTGAATCTCTCTATTTTAGTCTATCACATGGGTGTCCAAACATTTTCTACTGGGGGCCAGATGCAAAAATAAAGGTGTTGCGGGCCGCACAGTTGTAATAATATTAATTAAATATAGCTGCAAACACTATCACGCAAATATTTTACTCTGTCACAGTATAAATTGGTTTTAATACATAAAATAGGAAGGGGGACCCTTACTTCATATTTGGAGGTTCTTGGCATCACAAAGTTTAAAAATCCCTGTGTAAAGACTTCAAGGACACTTGACCACGCCCCTGCTGCCACACCATGTTTATTTAAATGAAGTAAATTCTTAAAATGTTGTAAACATTGTTGAAGTTACATATGTTGCTCCTTTGTCTCTTTTGATATAAAATTGGTTAATGAATTCCAGGTACCAATGGAGGAGTCACTCTTGTTGGTCTAGTGGCTAGTTTCTTGGGTGGAGCCTCAGTTGGTTTAGCATTCTTCTGCACACAGCTCCTGATGGTTAAAGATCTGCATTTGGCAGATCCTCAGTGGCCCATCATCTTATATGGAGCTTTAGGAGGCCTGCTGGGATCGCTGCTGGACTCTTTCCTGGGGGCAACCATGCAGTATTCAGGTGAGGAATGTAATTAAAGGGGCAGTTCACCCAAAAACAGAAAATTATTTCAATAAAAGTTCAGTGGGTCCAGTCACAATTCACTTTTTTACATTGTTTCAGAATTTGTTCCTAAAGGTGTCACACCATACCATATTTTATTTCATTTTTTCCCCCAGAGGTCCTAACTTACAATTTATTTTAGTGTTTTTTGCCCCAGTCATTAAAATGGAATTGAATAGTAATTTATGTTCTTCTGATGTTTAGAAATAAAAACAATTATCCTCCTCATTACAAGACTGGGTGTTCCCAATTGAATCGTTTAAAAGGCATCATTGACGTGTAAATGTGTGTGGTCATATTATGTTCATATGTTGTGACATCACAACCATGAAGATTATTAAAAGTTTTTGCAGTTTAGCTACAATAAATGCACTTTTTTAAAAAACTGCGGGGATGAAGTATGTAATATAATGTACTAACTCTGACAATTATATTGATTGGCAGATGTCAAACAGTCAAAATATCATGAATGGCTGATGGATGGCTACGAATGACTGTCAATCATAATAAGGTGTTGTCAATTGTATTGAGGTTGTGTTGGCATAAACTATCACTCAAACTAAGATGTCAAGCGTGTTGTTAATCATGCTGATGTTATTATGTAGTGTGTATTTAAGGGGCACAGCACTTACTCACAAAGGAATCTGTTGTGACCATGACTTTGTGTTCAATGAGGGAGCGCGTTTAAACCAAGCAGAAAGTGTGGTCTGTAAAAACTTCTCATGGAACTGTCAAATATTGTGAGGCATGAATTTACTATGTCTACTAGTGGTCCGAATAGGTTTGTGTTTGATAAACAACGACGGACCATAAGATATACTAATGTGCACCACTCACAGGAAAAGGACTAGTCATACTGCAATGGCTTTTTCTTAGTTTGAGCCACTGCCCCTCATAATGTTTGTGCACGGTCCTGAGTGAAACTATAAACAAAGAAATAAACATACTTCAATAATAATGTCTGATAATTAATACAGCACTTGTACCATTCTAACAGCATCAGAATTAGTGTAATGTTCCATACAGCTGGCAAATAAGAAAATTGAAGAGGCTGAAAAGTGTATTGGAGTGCACCTTTAACTGAGACAAATTCAGCTGAACAGTTAAACAGGAAGGAAGATGTTGACCAGTCAGAAGAAATTGGCGTTTCAGTGGGCATCAAATATTAAAGCCATATATTAGTGAAATCAAATAATCAAAATGCACAGTATCCCATGGCTATTTTTCCAATTTCCTATTTTTAACTTGAGCATTAAATCGAGATGACAAAAAATACATCGTTTTTGGTTTTTCCGATTTTGAAATCCTAATTGAAATGAACTAACGGTACATGGATTCTGATGCACAGTATTGCTAATACTAGCCCATGGACAATTATTATCAAATCATATTACTAGCTGAAACATTTTGCATCAATATAGTAAGTACAATGAACATGAATATAACCCAAATGAATACATACAGGCGATTTTTGTTGCAAGATTGAGGATTAAATAACTATGATGCAATTGAACAGAGCAGTCATTACAAATGTTTGCTGCCAAAAAGCTCTTTTTCTTTTTTTTTGATTCATCTGACTCCGGTCTCATTTGAAGTTCCAGTAATGTCTGGCAAACTGAAGATGCTTGAGTTTGTTGTTGGATGAGAGCAGAGGCTTTTTTCTTGAAACCTTCCCAAACAACTTGTGGTGATGTAAGAGATTTTTTTTTTTACTTTCTGACCCCAAGACCCAACTACTTTCTGCAATTCTCCAGCTGTGATCCTTGGAGATTCTCACTGTGCGTGGAGACAATATAGACACACGTCCTTTTCCAGGCCGATTCTTAACATCTTCAGTTGATTGGAACATGTGATTTATTGCCCTGATGGGGGAAATGGGTATTTTCAATGCTTTGACTATTTTCTTATAGCTACTTCCCATGTTGTGAAGCTCAACAACCTTTTGCCGCACATCAGAAATATATGCTAAAGTTTAACCAACTGTGATTTGATGATTAAAGGAATTTGGCCTGTGCGTTACCTGAAACAGGAAGTCATGACTGAACAATTTCATGTTCCTAGTCACCAAAGTGCACTAAAAACGGTCAAATATGAATGGAAATATACTTCAGATATATTTTACCCATAGGAATTTCTAGGGGTGCCAATAATTGTGGCCAACATGTTTTGGAGAAAAATATTTATTTAATAATGAGATTTATCCCCTCTAAAATGTTAGATTTTTGTGATTTAAATTTATTAATTTATTTTTCAAAAGGATAAACAATGCAGATTTTTTCACAGCCTTCTTTGCTCATATTTCCCATGGGTGCCATTATTTTTGGCCACCACTGTATCATAACATTACCATTTAAAGGCAGTATTTTAATCTGTCAACAATCTACAAACCATTACAGCACATTTCCTGTCTGGCGTGATTAACACGCCACTACCAACAGCTTACTTGGCTTGTTCTTTGGTCTGTTTCTCAGGAGCAAGGAGAAGGATTGTCTTAGTAATGGGTTGTTTGAAAACTTTTGGTTCTTTTGCTTTTTTGCTTTTTTTTTAAGTCTTTCATTTCCACCCTACGGACTCTGTAGTCAAGTGAGGCATTTTGCGAATGGGGAAAAGCATCCTCAGTTCTATTTTCATGTCTATCTTTGTTGAAGGGAACAGAGGAAGATTTGTCTGTCTTGTGAAATGAGAACGCTCAACCTATTTGACTCCCTAATTGCCTTGTCTGCTTTAAGTTTGTCTGATTTCCCCAATATACAAGTTGAAAGTGAAATGGACAGAATGCACGGTCAGTAGCATTGTCACTTTGATAAGGGCTTCTGTTTTGCTGGGGAATATACCAAAATGAATCCTGCTTAATTCTTCCAAGTAATATGTACATATTTTATACATGTCTTTTCTTGTGCCACTTGACAAAGTTTTGCTCACTTCATGCAGCTGAAATGTTGTTCATTTCTTTCCATAATTCCTGTTCTTTGTATTCAATTCTAACTTACTGTAGAATAATTTAAGGATAATGTGGCAGGGCGGAGGGCGGGTCTGGGTTGTGACTCCACACACCCGGCCCCTAATCAGGCTAATCAAGCCTCAGAGAGGGATAAAGGCCGACTGGAGACTGCATTGGGACAGAGAGAGAAAGTTACGGGCAGCTGTCCGACACCTGTGTGTGTTTATCTTTTGGTTAAGTTTCATATGAAAATATTATTTATATCGTCAAGCCGGTTCTCGCCTCCACCTTTCCATGAATCCCTTTACAGATAATTACATCGATATTCAAGAAGTGATAGCCTTTGTCTAAAGTTGAGCAGGTGAAAATGCTGTTGTCTGCAAACCATTGCCCTAAGTTTTGTGTAATCAGTGGTAATTTCATTTTTAACATGATTTTATCATGAAAGTAATTGATATTGACTTGTGTTGGCAAAGAAACTGCTTGACATTTTATAACAGTATATACAACACGATTGACATCTTTGTTTGAGTGATCGTTCATCCCAACATAACCTCAACATGATTGACAATAGAGTTAGACACCTTATTATGATTGACAACCATTCATAAGCCATCAATGACATTTTGACTGTTTAATATCTGCCAATCAAACACACTTCTTCTGTGGAGGAATTTTCAAGTTCTAAAAGTTACGGTATGCTGTCATAGTACAATGAAAATTTATTTCTTGCAGTGTTCTGTGAAATCATTCTAAATATTTGACCAATAGAGTTTTTTCCCTCAAGGATACGACGAAGACATCGGGAAAGTTGTGAGTTACGAGACGAAGAGTGTCAAACGAATTTCTGGGAAACCGATCCTGGATAACAACGGAGTCAATCTTTTCTCTTCTGTGCTCATAGCACTATTCCTGCCTGGCTTTGCATGGACCTTCTGGCCGAGGCAGTGAAATGCAATGTTATTGTGCATCATATAACTTAGTTTGTGTAAAAAAACTAAAACATAACCATTGCTTTCAAAGGAATTTTCAAGGAATAAAACAGAACCATTCTGTATTAAGAATGTGCTCATCCAAAAATGTAATGTACCAGCTTAAATTGATAGTTCACCCAAAAATAAAAATGAAACATTCTCTGAAAAGCATTTACTCACTATCAAGCCATCTCAAACTCATATGACTTTCTTCTGTGGAACATTAATTGTTTCACCAAAAATCATCACTTCTGCCCAGCCCTCCTACAGTATGCACGTTCATGAGAGAAGCTTGTCCAATTGCAGCCATTGGTGTGCCACTGGCGCACCCCTTAATGCGGTGCATACATGGCTAACGCATCTCTGGGTATCAGATCAGCTTCCACTCCTCAAATTCAAGAAGTGAAAGCCTGACTCTAGATCAGTGGCTGTGGAAGAATTCAACTTACATTGCTTGAGAGGTTACAGCCGAAGCCATTTATTTTACAACAAATATTAAATAGTGCAACTGTTCAATTAAAACAAGTTCATCACAAGTTTGTTGCATTTCTTTTTTTAATTATATCCATTCACATTTACATCAATAAGCATCTAATCAAACTCAAAATGAGCCAGCAGAGATGACTTTGGAAATAAATGAATCCGAAGAATTCCTCACGCCCGTTTCACACATACTCCGTTTGCAGTGCGTATGCGGTGCGTATTTTTTTCCGTTCCCATGTTAACAGGTTAGAGCTTTTACACTGCACGCGGATGCAGTCCGTCGATCCGTTCCAGTTGCGGTGCGTATACAGCAGTGCAGCGATCGTTTACGGACCGAGTCTATTTTTGCTGTGCTGCACCGCAGTGAATTAAAGTGACAGCGCATTGTTCACATTAAAATAGACATATATTGTCAAGAAACTGTAATAATTTCTTCATATACCCATAATTACAGTTAATGTGTTCTACAGTTACTAAATTACAGGGGCAAGAAAAACAAAAAAAGAATGATTATAGTCCCAAAAGTTGCAAAATGCCATCCTATATGATTGTTTTTTTTCCTAAAAAAAGACAGTGAACCCAAATGCATCTCATTCTTCTCCTTATTAGCAACAGATATAGCGCGATAGCTTTTCTTCTGTCAACAACTCGAACTATCAATTACATTAGAGTAAACAAAAGAGGTGGGGGAGTTGCAATGTTTGTAGATAATAGGTTAAAGCGTATGATTGTTGAAAGTATGACGACTGCTATTGATGATATTTGTGAGTGTTTAACGGTGGAAATCGATATGGGTAAAATGAAGAATGTTGTCGTTAGTTGTGTTTATAGAGCACCCAACTCTGGTATTGAAAGCTTTAAAGAAGTGTTTGAGACCTTGGTTTTGAATGCCAAGCAGAAGGTTGCTTATTTCTGTGGGGATTATAATATAGATTTATTAAATCCGAGTAAATTACCTGCAATAGAACAGTTTATTGAGGTAATGTACTGTATAGGCCTATATCCATGTATAAACAAACCGAGTAGAATTACCACCCACTCAGCAACAATAATAGATAATATTTTCACAAATAATATGAGTATTAATTTAGAAAGTGGATTGTTAATAAATGATATCACAGACCATCTGCCAATATTTGTACTCCATGAATGTAAATACTATAAATTGGATACCAGCAAAATAAATAAACAGAGGAGATTAAGAACAGATCACACCATGAATAAATTAAAAAATGACTTGTTAGTTCAAGATTGGAAGAGTGTGTATGAAATAGGGGACGTTGATTTAGCCTACAACTCATTTCTAAATACCTTTTTGACTTTGTATTATAAAAATTGTCCAATCCAGCAATCAGAGATAACATCTAAACGTCCAAATAAACCCTGGGTTACAAGGGGTCTGATGAATGCTTGCAAAAAAAAGAATACTCTATATAAAGACTTTGTTAAGTATAGAACTGAAGAGAAAGAATTTAAATATAAGACATAGAAAAACAAATGAACAGCTATCTTAAGAAAATGTAAAAAAGATTATTATAGTAGATTGCTGGAAACTAATAAAAACAACATAAAGGGTACGTTTAATATTTTAAATTCAATTATTAGAAGGGAAAAAACAAGTACTGGTTTTCCAAATGAATTTATTGATAATGGTAAAATAATTAAAAACATGGATGAAGTTGTGGCTGGCTTCAATAGATTCTTTGTGAACACAGGCTCTAATTTGGCTGATGAGATAATACCTCCACAAGAGGGTGATGTCCCACAATATTTTGAAGAAAGAAATCCAGCAACTATTTTTTTGAGAGATACTGATAAAACTGAAGTACTTGATATAGTTAATAACTTTAAGAATAAAAACATCAAGAGACTGTAATGATATTGATATGCTTTTAATTAAACAACTAATTGCAGTAATAGTAGATCCCATAGTATATATTTTCAATCTCTCTCTGAAATTGGGTTCTTTTCCCACAAATATGAAAATAGCTAAAGTGGTCCCTATCTTTAAAGCTGGTAAACAGAATCTTTATACTAACTATAGGCCAATCTCACTGCTTCCCCAATTCTCTAAAATTCTGGAGAAGATATTCTCCATCAGATTGCATAGTTTTATTGATAAATATAGGATCTTAACTGATAGTCAATATGGTTTTAGAACAAACCGTTCTACATCTCTGGCATTAATAGATCTGGTGGAAGAATTAACAACCAGTATTGATGATAAGAAGTTTGCTATAGGTGTATTTATAGACCTTAAAAAGGCCTTTGATACAATAGATCATCATATTTTGCTTCAAAAATTGGAAATTTATGGAATTAGGGGAATAGGGCTAAACTGGATAAAAAGCTATTTAGAACATAGACAACAATATGTGCAGATGGGGGAGGAAAGGTCGAAGCTTCAAAATACAATATATGGTGTACCACAAGGTTCAATTCTAGGACCAAAATTATTTTTATTATACATAAATGATATTGTTAAAACTTCTGATTTGTTGAAATTTGTAATTTTTGCAAATGATACAAATATATTTTGTGAAGGAGAGAATCTCCAACACTTGTTGAAGACTGTCTCTAAAGAGTTGGCTAAGCTTAAATTGTGGTTTGATTTAAACTAAATATAAATATTTATATTCAATATAAAGAAAACTAAATTTATGATCTTTGGGAAACGTAGAATTCCCGAAGATTTAACTATTGAAGTACTGTGTGATAATTCCAGATTAGAAAGAGTTTATGAAAACTCCTTTTTAGGAGTAATAATTGATCACAAACTAAGCTGGAAACCACAAGTTAACTATATTAGTTCTAAATTGGCAAAGATTAATGGTATATTTTGTAAAGTGAGACACATATTGAACCGAGATACAATGTATATTTTATACTGCGTGCTTTTTCTTCCTTATTTGCACTACTGTACAGAAGTGTGGGGCAATATCTATAAAACCACCCTTAAGACGATATGCACAATGCAGAAAAAGGCAATTAGAATAGTCTGCAATGTTGGTTATTATGTACATACAAATTATTTATTTTTAACATTGCAAACATTAAAATTTAAAGACATAGTGGATTTAAAGACCACACAAATTATGTACAAAGCTAAAAACAAAGTACTTCCTAGTAATATTCAAAGATGGTTTAAGGAAAGAGATAGCAGACACAATTTAAGAAGGAGAGGAAATCTCTCAAGCAATGGCACGCACCACACTTAAAAGCCTGTGCATATCCGTCAATGGGGTGAGGTTGTGGAATAATTTACTTGTAATAATTAAGGAAAGCAATCATATTGTGCAATTTAAAAGAAGGTTTAAAATGTCTATATTAGAAAAGTATATGAATTAAGGTGGACTTGGGACAAATGTCTCATTTCCTCTTCAAGAGGTTGATTTGAATTACCATACAGTCTGTTTCTTGCCATTTTATTAATATTTATATTATTGTTTGTATTACATTTTGGGGTTTTCTTTTTCTTTTTTTTTTTCTTTTCTTTTTTTTTGGTTAAAATATGTTTTGTTACTAATGATTATGTTCTGAAGAGGAAGGGGAAAGGAAAAGAAAAAAAGAAAATAAATAAATAAATTATTATTTATTTAACTGTTAATGGCAGCGGATATATGGGGTAATATATGGGAAGGAATTGGGGGTGGGAGTAAATAAGTTATACTTCTTTCCACTCCCTTTCGACCAACTATTATTATAAGTGTAAATAATATGTGTGTATATGTGTATATATTTATATCTATGTATATGGGAGATAAGCTGTGCTATGTTATTTTTATTTTTATTTTTTTTATTTGTGTGTGTGTGTGTGTGTGTGTGTGTATATATGTATATATTATTTTATTTTGCTCGAAATAAACTTCAATCAATCAATCAATAACTGATTTAGTGCTGAAATATCAAAAACAAGAATTTGTTTTGGTATTTCAGTGCCTAAAATCACTCAGAAATAGTCGAAACCAAGACACATGATCATTAAGTGCTTGAGTTCACATATTTTGTTAAATGTTTTAAAGTTATTGCATGTTTTGTGATTGATTGATTAAAGATAATCTCTTATCTAACTACATGTAAAACAAAATCACAATGATTAAAATGAATTTTCATACTGTTTCAATGTCTTAAACAATCGTTTGGGTTTAAAATCAAAATTCCTTACACATTTTTGATTTTGTGGCACACAGAAACTGCGGATCAGTAGCGCACTGCAAACGCAGCATATGTGAAAGCACTATAGCGCGTGCTGCTCCTGTACCGTATACGCACCGCATACGCACCGCAAAAGGAGTAGGCCTATGTGTGAAACGGGCGTTAAACTTGTGAAGAAGATTTTATCACAACTTTTAAAATGTTTTAAGTCATGTCTGAATGCTTCGAAAACAGCATTTATCCTTAGTATTCATGTTTCATCTGAAAACAAATGACTAAAAATAATTAGCAATATGTACTGACATCTGTATATAATAAACAAGTAATTCAACTGGAGTGTTTGTATGAGTGAATGTTGTACTGTACATTTGTGTGGATCGTATGGAGGCTATAGGAAATGTTTTTTAATATTATTATTAATAAGATCAGATGGGAGGAGGGGAATACAGTGCCTTACCCTGCAGTTACTTCACTCAATATGCTTAAAAACTGGAAATACATAAGAAAATGTATGTATATGTAAACCTTTTTCCACACAGTTCTGTCCTTGCTGTTAGCTTCCCAAAGAAGGCATTCACTATCAGGTCATGCACACTTTTGGGGCAATTCGTTAATAGTAGTATAGCATGGGAATTGACTGAAGGTTAGTGACATCCTCTTCTTGATGGATAATAATGATCAAACTGATGTCTTACTCAAATAATCAATAGGTTATGTTACAACACTCTTACACAAATGACAGGTGCTTAAAATGCATGTTTCATAAAGCTTTGAAATTTGACTAATCATTTGTTTCAAATCAACGTATCTAAGCTCGCAATATATAATTTGTCAAGTCGTGCCATTTCACAGGCAGGTGTTGCCAATGTGTGCCATTATGAGCCATTTGAAAAAGTCATTAAATCAATTGATTGAATTGATTCAGAGCTTCAAGAAACTCCTTTACGATAAATATTTCTGCAAACAGTATCTCTCCTAACTCAGAAGAAGAATCTCATCCAGGGTAACTAAAAAAGAAACCCATGTTATAACATAAAACTACATAATTAACATTAAACGGAACTTAAAACATAATTAGAACCCCCAATAACTTTTAAATGTTAAAGACTCCCCAAAACCTGCACAGATGTACCTCATTAATTATGCAGTGACTATAGCCAATAGCAAGTCCTCAAGCATAAACAACAACAGACATTAAAGTATATTCCTGGTAAGGACTATAATTCTATGCAGTTTTAGCATCTGATATTCATTTAAATAGGTAAACGTGAAAATATGGTCCATAACCCCTGGAAATAATGAAAGTGGATGAGGGCACTCTGGCTAGCTGTCACTGCCGTTCTGTGTTGTTTTGTAGACGCGTGTTGAAGCGTAAGGAGATGTTCCATTATACACAAGTCCAAATGTTTGTGTAAGTTGTTATAACTTGCATTATATGACTTATATGATAGTGGTAGAATGACCATAGACTGTTTAGACAACGTTATCAAGCTTATCGTGTAAAATAACGTGTTTTAAAACCTACGTGGGTTTCGTGTTATTCTTCTTTCAAGAGGGAAATTCGTCTTAATATACAGTAAGACAAGATTGATATCGAAGATCAGTCATAAAGTCAGCAGCATTAGACAAAGTAGGATAATGTTCAAATATTGCTTTGTATACTATTATTGGGGATGAGGAAATAACTTTAACCCTTCAAGTCACTCAATGTCAAATGCAGTAGCCTATGCTGCTTTAAAAACGGTATAAATCATAAGGCATATTGTGCTTGTGTAACATTGTTGAATGAAGACACAATCAATAAAAGACTGTCAAACGGTTTAAGACACATAAAAAAGGGACCCATACACAAGAACATGCAGTTGAACCTATATAGTGTTCCAGAAGTATCCAAAACCGAAGACAGCTGCCTCATCAAAGGTATGTGTGAACTGAGAATATAATGCAGATTTGAATCTCTTTATTTAGATTACGTCAATATTCTAACTGTGTATGTTGATAAATAACTGGTCAGTCACCGTGCTTTTGACAATCTTGGAAGCTGCTCTGGTATACGTTTTTTCTTTCTTTTTTATGACCACTAAGTTATTCACGCAATCTGTCGGGTCCTGCACTGGAACTATGACTTACGTTCTCACCAATTCTTGCAGAGTAGTTTTTAGTCTGTCTATGATGGCCAGAGGGACTTTCCTGCAATCATGCACTACTAGATTTATACTTGAGTCATCATACATGTGATAAACACCAGGAAACTCTTCAAGCCCTGCAAAGACAGACAAATATTCTTCAAATAGCCTTTCTTTCATACACGTGTCTGATAAACTAAACGTTTTCTAAAACATCTTTTCTAATGGACATTAAACATTTAATGTAAAACACAACACCGCAAAGGTATGTTACAAACACACACACACACACACACACACACACACACACACATATATATATATATATATATATATATATATATATATATATATATATATATATATATATATTAATTTGGCAGATGCTTTTATCGAAAGCAACTTACCAATGAGGATTTTAATCTAGTGTCATAAAAAAAGAATATATATATATATATGAGTTGAAATCTGAAGTTTACATACACTTTAGCCAAATACATTTAAACTCAGTTTTTCAAAGTTCCTGACATTTAATTGTAAAAAACATTCCCTGTCTTAGGTCAGTTAGGATCACTACTTTAAGAATGTGAAATATCAGAATAATAGTAGAGAGAAGGATTTATTTCAGTTTTTATTTATTTCATCACATTCCCAGTGGGTCAGAAGTTTACATACAGTTTGTTAGTAATTGGTAGCATTGCCTTTAAATTGTTTAACTTGGGTCAAACATTTTGGGTAGTCTTCCACAAGCTTCTCACAATCAGTTGCTGGAATTTTGGCCCATTCCTCCAGACAGAACTGATGTAACTGAGTCAGGTTTTTATTCCTCCTTGCTCGCACACGCTTTTTCAGTTCTGCCAACAAATCTTCTATTGGATTGAGGTCAGGGCTTTCTGATGGCCACTCCAATACCTTGACTTTGTTGTCCTTAAGCCATGTTGCCACAACTTTGGAGGTATGCTTGCGGTCATTGTCCATTTGGAAGTCCCATTTGCGACCGAGCTTTAACTTCCTGGCTGATGTCTTGAGATGTTGCTTCAACATATCCACATAATTTTCTTTCCTCATGATGACATCTATTTTGTGAAGTGCACCAGTCCCTCCTGAAGCAAAGCACCCCCACAACATGATGCTGTCACCCCCATGCTTCACGGTTGGGATGGTGCTCTTCGACTTGCAAGCCTCAACCTTTTTCCTCCAAAGACAATGATGGTCATTATTGCCAAACAGTCCAGTATTTGTTTCATCAGGCCAGAGGGCATTACAAAAAGTAAGATCTTTGTCCCCATGTGCACTTGAAAACTGTAGTCTGGCTTTGTTATGGTGGTTTTGGAGCAGTGACTTTTTCCTAGCTGTGCAGCCTCTCAGGTCATGTTGATATAGGACTTGTTTTACTGTGGATATAGATACTTGTCTACCTGTTTCCTCCAGCATCTTCACATGGTCCTTCACTGTTGTTCTGGGATTGATTTGCACTTTTCACACCTAACTACGTTCATCTCTAGGAGACCGAATGCATCTCCTTCCTGAGAAGTATGATGGCTGGAAATTGATTCTGAGGTCTTGGCTGATTTCTTTAGATTTTCCCATTATGTTAAGTAAACAGGCGCAGAGTTTGAAGGTAGGCGTTAAAATACATCCACAGGTGAACCTCCAATTTACTCTATCTTCCTATCAGAAGCTAATTGCCTAGAGGCTTGACATCATTTTCTGGAATTTTCCAAACTGCTTAAAGGCACAAACTTTGTGTATGTAAACTTCTGACCCACTGTAATTGTGATATAGTGATATGTGAATTGCGACTTTTTCCATCTGTAATGTGATCTTCCAACAAACAAAAAACACTTTAACAGCCTGTCTACATAGCATTTGTCCTCTCTCCTCTAGGCCAGCCCGTATAATGTTGAATCTGCAAAAACTTCCTAATATTAGGACAAGATCTACAGACACTCGCAGCCTATTTAGGGCATTTAACACACCCCTCTATCCACCCCCTACACTGCCTGACACCTCACTGACAGTAGATGTTTTCTCTTGCCATTGATATGCTGATGACACACAGCTCTGCTTGTCTTGCCAGCCCAATGACACCACGGTGACTGCTCGAATCTTGGCCTGTTTGGCAGACATCTCGGCCTGGATGAAGGAACACCACCTGCAACTTACCCCAGCGAAGACTGGGCTCATTGTCTTTCCAGCCAACCCTGCTGTTGAACACAACATCACCGTTCAGCTGGGCTTAACTACAATAATGCCTTCCAAAATAGTCAGAAATCTAGGGGTAACATCAATAACCAACTCAATTTCACAGACCACAACTTAAAGCCAGCACGATCACGTAGATTACACTCGACAATATCCGGAAGGTAAGACACTTCCTCTCTGAACATGTCTCACACCTGCTTGTTCAGTCACTTGTCATAACGGTTGATGCACGTATCAAATCCAAGGCTCTGATGCTGGGATACAGGGCAGTCACTTGGTCTGCTCCAGCATACATAAAATCATTCCTGCAGTGTTATGTTCCCACAAGAAGCCTGCGGTCGACTAATAAGCAGTGTGAACACAAAGAGGCACCAAATCACTTTCCCGGACTTTTGGTTTCACTGTACCTCGTTGGTGGAATGACCTGGCCAACTCCATCCATGAAGCAGGCTTACTCTCTGTCTTCAAACATTGGCTAAAGACACACCTTTTTATTGAGCACTTAACTATGCACTCATAAAAATATATGAATAAGAATGATATACTGTATAATCTTGTTGCACTGTAATCTGTTTTGGATGGTACTATTCTGATGCTATAGTGCAACTTTATATTTGGATAAATGCATCTGCCAAATGAATAAATGTAAATATAAATGTAAATAAAAAACCTGATGGCATAAGTCTGTAGACCTAACCTAACTAATAATTTGTGGATGCACCTTTTGCATTGATTACAGCAGCAAGTCTTTGTGAATAAGTCTCTATTAACTTTGCACATATGGGGCCTCATTTATAAAGACTTTCGTAAAATGATCTTAAATATGACATTACAACCATTTCCTAAATGCATCCTACTTTATAAATCGCGGTTTATCTTAAAATCATGCATATTTGTTTCTGCTGTTCTCTTCTGCTTGCTTTTGCCTTTAATCAAACTGCATTGTAGTCAAATCACTCGTTTTATTTGTCCTCAACAACAGATGACATGAGGCTGAAGGGTGAATTGATAAAAAAATTAAGGCAAGTTAAAATATGAGACTGTTGCAGTGCTTTCAACCATCTGTATATTGATTTAGCTATGTTTTAAGGACTGTAAACTATTTATCTCCTCCTCCTCGCTCCCAAAATGTGCTTGATATAGCCCATTACATACCGTGTATTACACATGCCTGTTATCTCGTAGGTCTTAAAATGTATGGAAATGGGCATTCTGTTACAATGGATATTTAAAATAAAGCTTATACATTTAGCATACATAATGTAAATAATACCACATTCTGACTTGTTTTGAAATATTCTTGTTCACATAAACATGATAAATAACTTATTAATAAATTCAGTCAGTCACTGACTATTCGTATTTGGTTTTTTCTTTCTGATTAACACTTTTATTGATTCAGACACATGAAACACGTTCGCCATTCACACGTTCGACCCTCGCATGGCACCCATGGATTTTGGGATCTACCCATTTCTTTGATTTACTGACACTTTTGGAGGAGATGTTTCTTGTACCTGTATGATTTTAATGCTGACCTATGTCCCAATTTTTCTGTTACTCTAAATGTTTTAAATCAAATTACTGCATTATCTTTCAAATGTGATTCACTGACTATTTTTGTCTACATTGTTTGAATCTCTGAGATAATCACGTATGTAGTGTTTTTAGAATTTGTCTGTTATTAAATGTTCACATTGAGTGTGATTGAATGTTTATGAGATAATTTCTGATTGTTAACAGGTGTTCTCAATGAGATGTGTGTTTGAAACAAGGATATTTAATGAAGTGTTGCCTATTGAGGTGTGTCTGACGGATGTCTCTCTGTTTGAAATGTTGCTGGTGTTTTTGTGGGGGGTTTTTTTTTTTACTAAATAAAAGGGAAGTGTAACACAGTGTGTGGATTTTCCTCTTTTTATTTTCATACTACTACGAACAGAAACTGCAGCATTATCTTCATATATAAAGTGCTTATGAGAGACATCACTGCTTTCAGTGCAAAGTGATTGTTACTGTCCAATGTTTTTTGTTCCTCATTTGCATAAAGCTGAGGAATGTAAACTTTTTGACACTCGATGATGCTTAACACTTTCTCCGCACCGCTATAAATCCCAAAATCCTCGTTGAGAAAGTGCCGCTCGACTTCAATAGTGGAAAAGATGTTTTGAGTTGTTGGTATTTGTTGCGACAGTCTCGAACTCTATTCACGTTCGTGCTCCCTGTTTAGAGAAGAAAAGTCAGTCTACAGCGATAGAAGAGCATTGAGAAATGATATAGCTGGGCGAGAGATGGAAAGAGAGAGAGAGAATTGAAATGAACCCCCCATCTATAATAAAGTATAGAGATAAGTGATATGAACAGATCAGTTGTCACTCTCAAAAATCATTGTGATACAGTGGCACAAGAAATAAACACTGTTGTTTCAGCATCGCACACCAGATATGTTCAAAAATAAGGTATACTACATATTATTTCCAAAACATCTCCATGTGAGGCAGTATTAAGCATACACACTGCACTGTTCAGTTTGTTGAGACTCTACACAAATATGTTTCAGTTTAGGAGCCAATGGCTCAAACCATGTTTCTATAATATATAGAATTTTGTAACCGAATACAGCGTCAGCCTCGTAATTGCCATGTTGGTGTTATTGGCCCATTGGTAACCATTCACAATTTGAAGCTGATCAGACCAAGCATGACCAAGTTATACCCACTTCCTGTTCGACTTCCTGTTGGCTGGAGCTTAAGACTGTCAGTGCAAAATTGTCCAGCTTAATGAGATCTATATATGTACCGAGTTTAGAGACTGTAGATGAAAATAAATTATATTTTAAAGGGGGCAAAACAGAGCCCCCCCACAACTCCCCCATGTGAACTGTTGCCCAGGCCTAATGGTTAAAAACTATCAAAGTGTGTGCCAAATGTCATGTAAATTTAAGCATTCCAAGTGCCTCAAAAAAACCCTAATATGTCTGTCATGGTGTCACGATCCCTTGTTGTCTGCCCCGTGTTTTCTGCTTCACTTATCACATTCCATGTCACGTTTTCCTTGTTGTCCGGCCCGTGGTTTTCACTAGTCCTTGTCAAAGAAACTACACTTCCCATGTTTCCCGGCCCTCATCTCTGCCTGCACTGTGTATTGTCCACACCTGTTTGTTATTTTGTCATCATCGTGTCTGTCTATTTAAACCCTGTTGTTCCTCCTCTCGTTTGTCGATCGTTGTCGTTTTATGTTTTCTAATGTTTTCATGCTTGCTCTTGTTCCCATGTATGTTCGTTTGAGGATAACCTTGCCCTTCATGGATGTTTCGTGTTCGTTCGAGGTAACCCTACCCTTCGTGGATGTTCCCTACCCGTGTACTCCTGGAAGTTATTTCGTGTGTTAATTTCATTTTCCCATCGTGGACTTTTCCTTTGTTCCTGTGTTTGTTTATTTTGTTGTTTGTTAGATCCGAACCTCCCGTCTGCCATCTCCTGCCTTCCCACAATCATAACACATGGTGAGAAACATTTCCTCACGAAAACTTGTGAATATCAGACAAACTCTGTGGCAACCACAGCGATAAACTCATTCAAAGTGTTAGGGGGTGCTATGGAGTCCACTGGCCACACCCAAGACAAATGACAAAAGAATGATAAAATCTTGCCAAACTTTGATGGGTATTCTAAGTTTCAATAGTTTTGAAAAATATAATAAGAATTTACAAACTAGGGGACGCTGTGGACCCAATGAGGCACGTTTACTGAATTGCAGTATCAAATCAAAAGACGTCCTAAGACAAATGTATGTGTACACTTTCATACATTTTCAGCCATAGTAAGCCCCTCAAAACACAGCGGGAAAATGTGAAAATCCCACATTCCATCCAAAGGCTAATACAAATACAAACAAGTGAACTTTGTCTAACATGATGAGAGCTGAGGCACATCTGAGCAACTTCATCCCAACCATTGCTTGCATTTGGAGGCGCTGTAGAGCTCCTCGACCACACCCAAGCCTAAACACTACATAACATTTGGATTTTACGCAGGTCTGATGTGTGTGCCAAGTTTCTTGACTTCAAGTATGATGAATGGTTGAATGCGGTAAAAATAAAATAATAATAATAATTGTGAAAATTATAGAGTGGTGGTGGTGTAGTGGCTAAAGCACAGGGCTGTTAATCAGAAGGTCACAGGTTCTAACCCCACAGCCACCACCATTGTGTCCTTGAGCAAGGCACTTAACTCCAGGTTGTTCCGGGGGGATTGTCCCTGTAATAATTGTAAGTCGCTTTGGATAAAAGCGTCTGCCAAATGCATAAATGTAAATGTAAATGTGAAAAAACATTCCATAAACAACAGGGCTTAAGCACCTCTGGTGCTTGGGCCCTAACGAGCAGGGGTGTAAAGTAACAAATTACAAATACTCACATTAATGTAATTAACTACTTTTTCCTCAAGAAATTTACTTTTTTAAGTAGTTTAAAAAGTTATACTTTTACTTGTGTACATTTAAGTGCTGTAACTGTCCTGGCAAGCTGGCATGCTGAATATCAGCTTCTGGGCCAAATCCTGACTGATGGCGATCCATTCTTGCCTTATTAGTGCTCAGAGTTGATCACAATTTGTGGGCTTCTGCTTGGATTGACCACAGGTTCTCTCTAAGATCTGGGGAGTTGCCTGGCCAAGGATCCAAAATTTCAATGTAATGATCTCATTAGTGAATTATGATTAGTGAAATGATGTTTGCAGGTCATTTTGTGCCAGGGCCAAAAAAACAAGGACATTTAGTTTTTTATGATGAAGTAAATTTTTTTGGCCAATGAATCTTTTTGCAATTATTTAAAATACATCTGATTAGAAACAATGTGAATCAACGCCACAACAACTGAAGCAGAAAAATTTGCGAAACACAAAATGTACGTCACTGCCAATACTTTAGGCCACAGCTGTAGATGAAATATAAAAGATTGACTTTTTATTTCCTGACGTCTGTAACTGCGCACTGTTTGATTGACAGGCGTGTGTCCTCCAAGAGCGCGAATGTGGTTTCGCGCCTAAATGATCAAATACACAATAATTCTGCCAATGCCCGTCTTGTTGAGGATTTAATGTAAACGCAGTCGTTTATGTCTAAAGTGAATTGAAATAGTGGGACAAAAAGAGTATTTGTAACAAAATGTCAGACTTGAAGTGAACATGTAGGCTACGTGAATTTAGCAGTTTCTAGTAGGCAATATATCATATAAACGTTATTAATCAAACAACATCATTTACTCACCCTTATGCCATCCCTGATTTGTATGTATATCTTTCTTCAGAACACAAATAAAGATTTTTAGAAGAATATTTCAGCTCTGAAGGTCCATACAATGCAACTAAATGGTTACCAGAACTTTGAAGCTCCAAAAAGCACATAAAAGCAGCATAAAAGTGTATATATATATATATATATATATATATATATATACACATATATACATATATCACACACACACAACTCCAGTGGATTAATCCATGACTTCAGAATTGATATGATAAGTGTGGGTGAGAAATAAATCTATATTTAAGTAATTTTTTGCTATAAATTCTTCTCTCTGCCCAGTAGGTGGCGATATGCATGAAGAATATGAATCACCAAAAACACAAGAAGATAGTGAAAGTTAAAGTGGAGATTGACTGAGCATGGAGGAGAATTTATAATAAAAATGGACTTAAATATTGATCTGTTTCTCACCACATCTATCATATCGCTTCTGAAGACATGGATTAAACCACAGGAGTCACATGGATTAGGCTAATTTTATGCAGATTTATGTGATTTTATGAGCTTCAATATCTTAGCACCCATTCACTTTCATTGTATGAACCAAAAGAGCTGAGATATTCTTCTAAAAATCTTAATTTGTGTTCTGCAGAAGAAAAGTCATACACATCGAGATGGGTAAATAATGAGAGAATTTAAATTTTTGGGTGAACTATTTAAGCGTGATGTGGCCCCTGTACCAAACAACGTTTCCCATGCCTACACTATCTCCTCTATTGTGCAGGACGTGACGTGCCAAGTGATCCTGCTTATTTAGCATTTCTTTGCATTCATTGTTTGAACATGTTTTATGCATAACAATAACGCTTTGTCTGCATATAGGTAAATTTAGACCCTACACATAAACTGATTTTAATGTAATTGTTTCATACATTATGATTAAAAATGGTGATTAGTGTATTGAAAATAACTTTTTAATCTTCATTTCTGTTGAAGTTCATGTCTCCATTAATTTTTTTTGGAATCAGATATAAGTAGTGTTTATTAGGGATGGCATTCTTTAATAGTAAAAAACGAATATTCTATTATTTAAATGAAGGTAATTAATGAGAAAGAGACATTGTCAAATTATTTTTTTTAGTCATAAATGCATCACCATTAAAAAGAAACAAGCTTCAAATTATATTCAAAACAAGCTTATTTCATGTCCTGTGTTTTTAACAAAAATATTTAAACAAGCAATGCGTGAAAACAAAAAAGAATAGAACGAAAGCATTTTAGCTAAGAAAAGGAAACGGCTAATGAAATAGACTGACACAGTTAACATACAGGACGAGTTTAAACACTCGGCATATAATAGTTTTCATATTTATATTGTATCTCATGTTTTTGTTGAAAAAACAAGCTCAGTAAACTAAAAAACACAAGTTTAAATGTTTGAATGCACGTCTTTGCTGAATTGCAATATCAAATCAAAAGATGTCAGAAGAAAAATGTGTGTCAAATTTCATACGTTTTCATCCATCGTAAGCCCCGCAAAACATTCCATCCAACATGGCTGACTTCCTTTTGGGCGGAGTCAGATACAACCAATTGAATTATGTCTAACTACTGTTCAGAGTCATTCGATCTACACTTGCCAGACGCATGCACACGATTGAACTCAGCAAGTCATATGATTGGAGGGAGACTGGAACGGATGTGGTCTGGCGCATGGTCAGGAGAAGGCAGAAATTCTGGCTCAAACATTTACTAAAATCCACAGCATAGAAAATGTAGATGATAAATTATAAAAAATAAGACAAGAAGTAATTAATACGCAGGGAAAAAACAGGAATCTGATAGCATAATGGATGTTGAGTTTAATTCTTTTGAATTAATGATTGTTATCAATAATTCAAGAAATACAACTCCAGGGAAAGACATGGTTAGCTATATATAATATAGGTATATATAGTAATAGTTCATTGCTACATGTATATCAAGCTCTAATACGTTGTAGTAGCAGTGGTTCTCAACCGGTGGGGCGCGCCCCCCCGGACACTCTCCCGGGGGGGGGTCCGAGTAGGCTACGATGGAAGGGGAAAATAACTGGAATTTTTTTTTTTTTGGCCACATTTTTTTTATCACTAAACTACTGTCATAAAAAAAATATAGTTTTGTATGTACATAACTCCTGAATAAAAATTAAAATGTGTTTGGACTGATTTAAAAAAAAAGTTTTGAACACATTTTATTGGTTTGTCGATAGTGAGCGCAAATGCAGGTGATAAGCATAAGCGGTTTCATTAAGCGAGTCATTGAGTCGTTCATTCAAACGATTTGTTCAAATGGCCGATTCATCAAGAATGAAACAGATGTTTGTGAATGGGTCATTGAATCTTTGACTCAACCGATTCGTTCACAACACTGAATCATTCAAAACAGTATTGTATGTGAGATGCGCTATGCTAAATAAATAACAATACATTGTTGTAACAGTAATATCTCCAAGTTTTGTTTTTCACTGTAAAAATGTCATGATTTGCCAATGCAAAGAGAGTGCCGCCACTTTTTCCCCCCACTTCAAGCACTGATTATAACACAAACAAATCATCCTCCTGGCGGCTTTTTTTTTTGTCAAAAGCGACAAATCCAGCGACTTTTACTGGTGTTTTTGGAGACTTTTGTGGTGTTTGGAGACTCGAAAGCTCGAATCAATCTGCAGTTAGGCCTACTGTGCTCAACGAACAGCGGGTGCTGCCGTGAGCCCCTCTCCCGTCCAAAAGCACTCACAGGCGGTCAGTCTCTCAGTAGCCTCGCGCAGCAGTCAGAGCAGAGAGGAGACACACACCCCTCCGCGTCCAGGCTGCAAATGAATCGCACATGCACATGGCCGCCGCCGTTCCCGCCCTGGCTTACAGAGCGGGGTATAAATGTAAATGTTCACTCACTCTCACACAAAAATAAATCACTGCATTTAAATTGACTCACGACATAGCTTTCCATTCACTCTAGTCTAGTCTCTTGCCAAGTTCACTTGTACCAGCTCTCGCTAGTCTTATCAATCTCGATTTACATAGGCCTTTACTACAAAACCCCAACATTCTTTTTAAAGACTAAACCCACAAACATTCTTTTTTAAGATTAGATCAAATCTCAGCCCTAGCCAGTATTTTTTTTTTAACTGCTAGGCAGTAGCTACACTTAGCTAAAACTACCCACACGACTAAGACACACACACACACACACACACACACACACACACACACACACACACACACACACACACACACACACACACACACACACACACACACACACACACACTGACGAGGACTACAATCGTTAAGTATTAAAATAAAATCTGAATTGTCTGCAAAATAATTATTTTGTTCGTTTAATTAAAGATTGTGCCTAAGTCCCGACTGATTAGCCCCTGATACGTCTCTCAACATACACCACACACACAGTTACATATTGCCTAAACTTTATTGAAAACACATAAAAATTGAGAAATTTCTTGTGAGGACCAACAAGCCAACCGACGCACCACCAGCTGCAAAAAAGCTTCGAAGGTACGATGAAGCATACCTGCAATTTGGGTTTACAGTCACGGCTGATCTGAGACCTCAGTGTGTCGTGTGTGCCGAGGTGCTGGCAAACGACAGTATGAAGCCCTGCAAATTAAAAAGGCACCTCGAAACAAAGCATGCTGGCATTAAAAATAAACCAGCTGAATATTTTAAAAGAAAGCTTGATGGCCTCCATCAGCAACAGGCAACCATTTGAGTGCACAGCACTGTGTCTAAACAGTGTTTGGAGGCATCGTATGTAGTGGCCAAAAGCATCTGGATGACACTATGTGGCTTGCGTCTCTGTCCTATTTGGTCGATATATTTGACCGCTTGAATGGCCTCAACCTGTCTTTGCAAGGCCGCGAAACTCATATTTTGCTCCTTGCAGACAAAGTGCACGCCTTCACACAAAAACTAGACCTCTGGCATGGCCGCATCAGTTGAGGGAACTGCGACATATTCCCCAGCCTTGCAGACTTTATCACTGATGCAGGCACGTCACACGATTTCTCCTCCCTATTTCAATCAGCGTCTGAACACCTGTCAGCAATGAGAAAACAATTTGCGACGTACTTTAAAGAGGATTATCGCTCTTTTGCGTGGGTTCGATATCCGTTTCTGTGCACAGCAAACGAGCTATCAATTGATATGCAGGAACAGCTTATTGAGCTGAAGAGTGACAGTAGACTGAAGGAACTCTTTAGCTCCTGACCTCTTTCGTCATTCTGGGCAGCATTGATGCAGGAATACCCTGAACTCTGTGATGTCGCCTTGAAGATTCTCCTTCCTTTCGCGTCGACATACTTGTGTGAGGCAGGATTCTCAAAAATGACTGCACTCAAAACGAAATACCGCAATCGTGCACAAATCGAGGATGATTTGAGGCTATGTTTATCAAACATTGAGCCAAGAATTGAGGATCTTTGCAAGGCAAAGCAGGCTCAGGTCTCACATTAACATCACCTACCAGCAAGCTTCTGTAAAAAATGCAGATGATGCCCAGTAATAATAAAAATAATAAAGCATAAATTAATATCAGAGGTCTGGTGCCAATTCCCAATTATAGCAATAGCCTAGTAATGATAATAGGCCTACTGATGATGATGATAATAATAATAATAATAATAATAATAATAATAACAACAATAAAGCATGTAACCTCATATAATTATATAGCAATAGCCTAGTTGTTATGTATACCCTGTCTTGTTTTTTCGTTGCCCTTTGTTTGTCATTTTTGTCACTTTTGTAGCTCCTTAGTTTTCACTTTTGGCACCCTTGTAACTCCATAGTCTTGTTTTCCCTCGTGTTCATTGTTTTCACCTGCCCTTGTTAATTTGTCATTTGCTTCTGTTAATCACCTTGTCATCTAGTTTTGTTCTGGTTGTTCATTGGCCCCTTTGTCTCACATTCTTGTATTTAAACCCTGTCTGTTTGTTCAGTCTCTGTCAGTCGTTGTTTGTTAATGGAGGTATGTTGTTAGCCTGGTATGTGTTCCCTGCCTGAGTTCTCTGTTTGTGTTCATCGTGTTTAGTTTTCAGTTTTATGTTTTATTTCCCCATTGAGGGTTGTTCCTTTGTGTTTACTTGTTTGTTTATTTAATAAATTCTTAACTGCATTTGGATCCGCATCTCCTCGTCTGCCTCTCTGCTCAAGCGTTACACTAGTAATGATGATAGGCCTACTACTACTCATAATAATAATGCCTGCAAGCTCACATTAGAAGTCTGGTGCTACTGCCAATTATTATTATTATAATAATAATAATAATAATAACAACAATAAAGCATGGGGCGGGCGGGGGGCACTGGGGCCCCAACTGCAATGAACCAGCTCTGGGGGGGCCCAGCTTGCAAAAGGTTGAGAACCCCTGGTCTATGGGATGCATTGTATTGGGGCAGCAGCTATCAGCAGTCAGTATGGAAGAAACTGGATCTCAGTATAGCATTAAGAATATGCTGTAGAGTAAAAAGATCATGCCCTGTAGACGCAGTCAGGGTAGAAATGGGAGAGATGCCGCTAGACTTGAGAAATCTTCAAGGAGCATTGAACAGTCACCGTACTCATATAGTTATGCAGGATTGTTGGTGTAATGGTGTATTTCTGTTGGGTGCCAGCACACGGTGGGGTAATGGGGAATGAAGTGATTTATAAGCTAGCTAAAAAAGCATTAGATAGAAATCTGGTGGATGTTAAAGTACTCATGGGGAGGAGTGAGGCAAAATCTGTATTAAAAGGAAAATAATAAATCTATGGCAAGGAATGTGGGAAAGCAGGAATACAGGTACGTGTCTTTATAGTATTTTACAGTCAGTGGTGAAGATATATTGGCGGGAACAGGTAATATTGTCTAGATTAAGATTGGGGTGTGTAGGTTTGAATTCTACTCTGGCAATAAAGGGTAAGCATGAGAATGGTTTGTGTGGAAAATATGGTGTTCCGGAAACTGTGGAACTTGTATTTTTGTATGCAATAAATATGAGGTATATCGAAGTATAGTATAAAGAGCAGACCAGTAAAGGCTTTGAGGGATACACGGTTATATAAGGCCCTTTTTTCATTTTTACACAACACAGGATTAGGGTGTGGAATATAATGTGTGTGGATGGCAGTGTTTTGACCAGCTCTGGAGTTTTAGGAGCGCAGTGTGAAAGCGACTGTTGAAGTCTGGCTCTGTTTTTCCGGGGGCAGGGCGGGGTATCTCATCTGGACAATAGGTGGCGGTAATTCTCCTAAAGAGTGAATGGCATTAAAGAAGAAGAAGAAGAACAAGAAGAACAAGAAGAAGAAGAAGAAGAACTCGGCGAGTCAACGGTCGAAGTTGGAGTCAAGACTGTTTGTTAAGCTACTATTTTAAAGGAAAGAAATGGGTATGTACACGTATACCTTATAATCATATTAGTCATTTGATGTTTGATGATGGTCATGTTTGTCGCTCAGATAGGCTGTTAATGTGCAGTATGTGTGATTTATACGTACAAATACATCATGCAGGATGCAACGTCTAGATTATATATTAGCATGTAATGTTATTAGTTGTGCTTTTAGCTGTGTTTTAGTTGCAATTAGTCGCAGCTGATATTTATAACATAATAATAACACACACGATTTTTTTTTCTTCAGGGTTTGAACAGAAAGTCCATACCATAAACAATCATAATAGTTTCAAATTATATGCACTAATAGCATTTTTTTACAATTTCGAAAATTTGGTTGACATTTTACTTCCCAAATTCTACTTAAAAAAATTATTTAGGTATTTTTTATAGGATTGGGTTATCGTGTGTCATTAAAGTTAATTTGACTGCTAGATTCTTATGTTTTAAGAATTCTTATTCTTAACTTTTTATAAAAAATGCGAATTATAATGTTTTTTAACACGTCATCACACACAATATCAACAATCCACACCGTCACGCATTATGGCCGAAGTATACTTTGTGTTTGTGCAAATGCTTAATGTATGTGTATGTAAATTTAGACATAATAAAATGCTGGAGCACTGTACACGTGCAGCCCGATTATTCTAACACTCACAATTGAGCTGTTACAAGAATATGTAAACAAAGAAGATGAAAAATTCCATGTTTCCGTTGTATTTTTCTCAATTCTGGGATTTCAAGTTTTATTACATTTTATCATTTAACAAAACTGTCCTATCAAGTTAATTAATAGAATATTAATTAAATGAAAACAGAACGATTACTTTTCAACATACTTTGCATTATTTTTTATTAAATGAAAAACATCTATATTGATCCTCGCAGCACAATCTAAATCCCTAAATTAGACTTTTTTGTTTTTTAAACTGTATAAGTATTATTCAGTATTTTAATTATTATTCAGGGTCTGAACTCCTGAAGAGAAATAGTCCAGTATCTCGTATCAGTCGTAGCGCACATGCACCAACCACCTGTTTATGCACGCACAATCAAATGGAGTATACTTTGAACGTGTTTGACTGTACGCATATGATCAGAACTTTATTATACCACATGTGATAAGGTTTTTAACTATGAAACAGTTTAAAGCAGTTTAATTTTTTCCAAGATTTCTTGTGGTCAAAGGCGTCCATAAATTAAAGTGTGTGTGTGTGTGTGTTCTTGCTCATGTTTTTATAGAGTCTGTCCCGCCACTCTCTTCTCTACGTCTTCTGGTTCCTCCTCTGCGTCTCACATCCGCACTCATGTGGCAAATTGTTCAGGATCAGAATGTGGAGCAGTATGGAAAACTGGAGGAATTTGTTTCTGTGATGACAAACCTGGTGCCAGAACTGTTGAGTAAACGGCAGAGGGCAACTCTTATAGTAGGGCTGCGAGCGAAGGTAACATTCATTCATGAGCTTTCAATGTGGTTTACAGTCCTGACAATATGGAATTTCTTGGCAGATACAGTGAACTGATAATCATTTGCTGTTATGGCTGATACCTGCAGTGCTGTGAAAAGTATTTGCCCCCATTAGGGCTGCACGATATGGAGGTAAAATGTGATGTGCGATGCAATAATCCTACGATGACGTCATCGGAGCCCCCAACGCTAGGAGTGGGAGAAAAAATAGCTTCAGTGGTGCATCGTGGTTCTTCAACGAATGTGAATCAATTCTTAAAACATTTGGAGTCGATTCAGATTTCAGGTTAAACCACGGTAGCACAGTGGCACGTGCCAGAGACGTAGTGAGATGCTAGAAACTGCCACTAAAAATCTGATTTTTTTCATATCCAGATTGTATCCGTATTATATTGTATCTGAGTTTTTGATAGTCTGGACAGCGAAAAAAACGCATAAAATCAGATTTTTTCGAATCTAACTACATCGGGAGGTGGTTTCAAATGCAATTGAAATGTTATTTTTTTTCAGATGTCTCAGTCCGGACGCTCTGGCTGCTCAATTCGAATTTCAAATGGTCTTTTGTGTCACTCTTAACGCGACACAACGATGACGTCATAAGATTCACGCCTTTACGCAACGCCCAAATAAACTGTTAAAAAAAGGTTTATTGGAATGAAAAAGGACGATCTTTCCCAGATGTCACAAACTTATTTGTCTTTTATTCCAAATTACATAAAGCATATAATGTGAAGTGTTACCATTAGCTTTGCAGCAGATATTAAAATTCATCTATAATTATTTGTAATATTTTGGTAAAAAGCATATGAATATGAAGTTTTTTGCACCATTGTGGTATATCCTAAAATAATCTGTGTTGTTGAATATATATATATATATATATATATATTTGGCGGTAATTCATGTTTGTGTTAATTTCAAACTTGGTTCATTCATTGTGGGACTTCTTGTGGAAAAATTCTATCCAGAAGCGCTAGTCTCATTTTATAATAGCCGCTTTCCCACCATCGGGTCATTAGCCCACGTCACACACCCCGCCCATTTCACAAGCAAGAGGCGACTCGAGATGAGCTATCGTGTTATCTAGTAATCAAGAATATATAGTTTATATTGTGCGTTAACATTAGCTAGCAATATAATTAACAGGGTTTCCCGCAGCACTTTGAAACTAAGGCGGTCGCCTAAGCAACACACGCCTGCCGCCTTAACTACGTCGTCAAAAAAATATATATGAGCGATATTCGCCGTGTTACTCTGTCCTGTTTTCTCCCTTTCCATCTTTAAATATGTGATAAGCCTTCGTGTTCGCTTCAGTCTTGTTATCAGCGTTCTTCCAAGTAGCGCGCGTGTGTGTGTGTGTGTGTGTGTGTGTGTGTGTGTGTTCATCTGAGCCTCATTGGTCTGTCACTGCTCGTCAATGTCAGAATATTTGAGATGACCAATAAAATCAAAGTAGGCGGGCTTTATGTTTTGTTTATGCTTTATGTGTGAGGGGACAAGACACATTAACCAGGGTACCCGCAGGATCTTAAAAGCATTGAAAAATAATCTCAAATTAAGGCCTTAAAAGCCTTGGATTTTGTATACAAAGTCTTGGATTTCGTTACAAAGGTATTATATATTTTTTGCCTTTACTAGGATTAAGTTCATACCATAACAAAATTAACTGTTACTAATGCAGGCTAATTAAAAATTCATGCAACGTTGAGTGCAGAAATCGCAAAAGCGTGCGCACCGTTACTATGGTTACTAGGCAAGTGAATTGCAGAACAAGATAGTAGCCAAGCGTAGTTTGTCATCTGAAGTGGGAACGTTTCAGTTTAATGCCAGAATTCAAAGTTTCAGTATTTGTCTTAATTTGTGACAGGAGTTATGCAATTCCAAATACAAGTTCTTCCTTTGGGCAGCGCTTTGTCCATTGTCAGTCTAAAAGGATTTGTACTGTGCCCGCAATTTGTTTTATTTTTCCTGAACCTGTACCGTTGTGCGCTTGTGGCACAAGCCCCGAATGTGTCAGTGGGAATGCAACTGGCCCTGGCACACATTAGCACACCCTCATTTCACCCAATAGTGGAAATGCTGCTATTATTATCTCTATTATATTATTATCTCTATTATAGTATAGATTATCTATATAACAATGTGCCATAGTTCTTCCATAATATCCATAGTTTTAACAATAATATTTGTAATAAGACCATGGTAACCATAGGTAAATCCATGCATGGCTCCTCACTACCATGGTTAGTAACTATGGTTTAAAGAACTTTGGCACTTTTGTAATTAACAGCTGTCTAAATTGAAAAAAGTATTTTGACACAATGCCATAGTTAATACAGTTTGTGCTATTACAGTAAATGGTCAATGTTTGTAAGCTTTGTGATCTGAGAATTGAAAATTTTTCTCTTTTCTTTGTCAGTGCCATTTAGAATGTGGTGGCTGTTTGTTTTAAACTAGTTTCATCACTGAGAGACATTTGGAGTTTTGTAACCAATAATTCTGTATTGCATTTCACAATCCCCACCATGCATCTCACTGGTTTACAAGTACATCTGTATGTACTTGTATCAGTCTGTATGATTGAGACCGACCCACGAATGACCACGACCTGTTCTGTGTAGCTGTGTTGATTAATGGTCTTGGTAGCGCTGTTATATTCCACTTTTGGAGTGAGCAAAATGCACTCCAAACATACAGTAAAGATGACAGGGGAAGGCTCATTAATCTTCACGAGGAAAGCATTAACTGATTGGTCAGTGAGATGATCCAATCCCATGCCATCCTACGTTTTAGAAATGAGCTCACGGGCCACATGAAATGAAGTGAGTCTGACACGTGAGTTATGCGGTGATGTCACTGTGAGTATGTGGGTGTATTTGTGTATGTATGTGGTGTTGTCTCTTTCACGGTGTAGAAGGCACACAGATTACTGGAGCTGGCAAGCGTTATGTTACATCAAGAATATTAAATCGACCCAGTGAAATCTCAACTGTGGCGATCATAATGCATATAGTGGAAACACTGGTAGAACAACAGAAAATGTATTTTGAACTTTAATAGTGAAATTGTGATTAAAGCAGCAGACATAGGGGTGCAATTGTTATGGATAAGGTTAAATATGACTTTGAAGTACACAGACAGTTAACAAATAAAATTATGAGAAATTTAAATGTTATCCTACAAAAGTAACAATATATCTTCTTAAGAAGGTGCTAACTCACAAAATATCACAGAGGGTTCTGAAACATTCCTCTTTCAGCACAAGTCGGCCTCACAACAGTTTTGAAAAATGCAAATCAACTGGCCGTGGACAGCTGTGAGAACATGGCCCTTAGTGGATGGGACAGGGCTGGTGTGAGAGAGTGGGGCAAGCAGTCTGTCATCTGTCAGTTGCCCATGCCGGCTCTCACTAAATATCAATCAAATCCCTTTATTGTCACTCGACCATATACACAAGGGTGGGTGAAAGTCTCGGGAAACTGACCAGCGGTTATGTGCTACTTTATCCCGAAGTAGAAATCGAAAGCAACAGGCGGACAATTAAGTGAGAAAATTGAATTGATGGAATTCTACTATGCGAGAGCAGAAATTTTTACCAATCAAATGCTCAGTTGTACAATGGAGGCATGAAAGCAGAATGCTCCGCATACAAGTTAGGACACACTGATCCGCAAGATCATACATGTTTATTAGTTTTGATGCTGAGATTTTTTGTGTGTTCGCCGTTATTCAAGGAAATATGATTTGATGGTATTATTAATTGTACATACATGTATTTAATTGAGGGTGTCCTAACGCAGAACCAGGCTTGCATATTAACTTCGATTAACTTCGGCTCCAGTGACGCAGAGCCATACAACCAACTTTTTCTGCGGAAGAACTACAGAGAGCTAATAATAAAATACAAAAACCCAGTTGTTAGACCAGATAAAATCCACTATCAATTTTTAAAGAATCTACCCCACCTTTCCCTGAAAATGCTCCTTTAGAATTAACTCTATCAGGAAAAATCCCATCCGCTTGGCATGAAGCAGAAATAATACCCATTCCAAAGCCAGGATAAGACCATAACGACCCTATAAACTACTGCTCTGTAGCTTTAATCAGTTGTTTATGCAAAACAATGGAGAGCATGGTCAATGATCGTCTGGTCTGGATACTAGAATCTATACATTCCATAAGTAATGCCCAATGTGGTTACAGATCACCTTATTTGTCTTAAGGTTATATTTGTGACACCTTTACCAGAAAAGAACATGTTATAGCTGTCATGTCATAGCTGTAGCCTATGACATGGCATTTAAAATGGGAGTGTAGACTTTTTATATCCACTGTGTGTGTGTATATATATATATATATATATATATATATATATATATATATGTGTGTATATATATATATATATATATATATATGTGTGTGTGTATATACACTCACCTAAAGGATTATAAGGAACACCTGTTCAATTTCTCATTAATGCAATTATCTAATCAACCAATCACATGGCAGTTGCTTCAATGCATTTAGGGGTGTGGTCCTGGTCAAGACAATCTGCTGAACTCCAAACTGAATGTCAGAATGGGAAAGAAAGGTGATTTAAGCAATGTTGAGCGTGGCATGGTTGTTGGTGCCAGACGGGCCGGTCTGAGTATTTCACAATCTGCTCAGTTACTGGGATTTTCACGCACAACCATTTCTAGGGTTTACAAAGAATGGTGTGAAAAGGAAAAACATCCAGTATGCGGCAGTCCTGTGGGCGAAAATGCCTTGTTGATGCTAGAGGTCAGAGGAGAATGGGCCGACTGATTCAAGCTGATAGAAGAGCAACTTTGCCTGAAATAACCACTCGTTACAACTGAGGTATGCAGCAAAGCATTTGTGAAGCCACAACACGCACAACCTTGAGGCGGATGGGCTACAACAGCAGAAGACCCCACCGGGTACCACTCATCTCCACTACAAATAGGAAAAAGAGGCTAGAATTTCCAAGAGCTCACCAAAATTGGACAGTTGAAGACTGGAAAAATGTTGCCTGGTCTGATGAGTCTCGATTTCTGTTGAGACATTCAGATGGTAGAGTCAGAATTTGGCGTAAACAGAATGAGAACATGGATCCATCATGCCTTGTTACCACTGTGCAGGCTGGTGGTGGTGGTGTAATGGTGTGGGGGATGTTTTCTTGGCACACTTTAGGCCCCTTAGTGCCAATTGGGCATCGTTTAAATGCCACGGCGTACTCGAGCATTGTTTCTGACCATGTCCATCCCTTTATGGCCACCATGTACCCATCCTCTGATGGCTACTTCCAGCAGGATAATGCACCATGTCACAAAGCTCGAATCATTTCAAATTGGTTTCTTGAACATGACAATGAGTTCACTGTGCTAAAATGGCCCCCACAGTCACCAGATCTCAACCCAATAGAGTATCTTTGGGATGTGGTGGAACCCGAGCTTTGTGCCCCTGGATGTGCATCCCACAAATCTCCATCAACTGCAAGATGCTATCCTATCAATATGGGCCAACATTTCTAAAGAATGCTTTCAGCACCTTGTTGAATCAATGCCACGTAGAATTAAGGCAGTTCTGAAGGCGAAAGGGGGTCAAACACAGTATTAGTATGGTGTTCCTAATAATCCTTTAGGTGAGTGAGTGTGTGTGTATGTATGTATATATATATATATATATATATATATATATATATATATATATATAGTACTTGTGAAAAATGTTGCATAGTGAGGATGTCTTATGCTATAAATCGTTTTCATTGATCAGTTAACATCATACAAAGTCCAGTAAACATAAAGTTGAATCAATATTTGGTGTGGCCACTTTTGCCTTTAAAACAGCCCCAATTCTCCTAGGTACAGCTGGACACAGTTTGTCTTGGTTGTTGGCAGATAGGATGTTCCAAACTTCTTGGAGAATTAACTGCAGTTCTTCTATCTATTTAGTCTCAATTGCTTCTGTCTCTTCATGTAATCTCAGACTGACACAATGTTCAGTGGGGGGCTTTGTGGGGGCCATGACATCTGTTGCAGGGCTCCCTGTTCTTCTATTCTAATCTTTTCTATTTGCAAAAGTAATGTTTGGGAGGCTAAAATGTATTTTCCCTATTGACACACTAAAGCTGAACATATAAATACTATCTTAAGACAAATCCTTTTGTGAAATATCTTAAGTGCCTAAAACAGTTCCACAGTACTGTGTGTGTGTGTGTGTGTGTGTCTGTCTAATATAAAATAATAAAAAAAAAAAATATATGAGTTGAAAACAAGTATATATTTCCATAATAGACAATGTTCAGCAATGGTTGCACCACATTGCTTTTCCAGTTCAGTCAAATTTAATGTCAAAAGAGTTGGTCACCTCAGCAAAACAGACATTATTCCCACACAAGGACATTATGAAATTAATCAAATTATAGAGAAAATAACAATTTCAGTATCTTTTTGAGGTCATACCACATGATGTTCAATTTTGGCAAAAACACACAAGCAGTTTGAAAGGTGATTATTTTCCAAAAAATTAAGAGTGGAAATGACCTTCAACATGTACCCAGAGGTCTTTTGAATTCTGGACATCTGGTCATTTTGCGTCGGGCGCACCACATGAAAACATTTAATTAAACAAACATCTTGAGACTGTACTGACTCTAATAAATCTTTTTCTAGATGATTCTTGAGATGTGTCGAGGTGAACTTCCAGCAGACCTTCAGACTGTCAAATCACACATTCACCGCATTCAGACCACTGATTTATTAAAGGTATGCCAATCTTGGATGATCTGTTTTCTATATAGGCAAATTTTTTTTTTAAAGATGAAGTTTGTCATTTCGGTGCCACCAGACAAAATTGCAAAAAGAAACCTTTTCAAAACAGCTTTCAGAATACGCTGCTGTTGCCAATCTTCCATTGATCAAACAAACCGATAGACCCACCCACAACTCATGCCATTGGTTGAGTCAGTTGTGTTGTGTCTCATAAACCGTGTCAAGGTTAAAAAAAAATAAAACCAATGCATGGATGAATCGTTCACAATAAGATCAATAAAATGTATTTAGAAAATGGATAGGGTCATGAGACACAGGATCACAGTTTGGCAACTGACACTTCAAGAGATTTGCCCTCACTACAAATCACCATGATTTTACTACAGTAACTATAGTTTAAACATTGTATTTGTAGTAAAATCATAGTTAGCACAATATAAACATGATTACTGTCATGGTTACTATATAGAAACTACAGTATTACTGTTATAAAACCATGGTGACAGCAGTCATGGTTACTACAATATTACTATAGGAAAACCATGGTTAATTTTTGCCAGGGTCCTTAACATTTTCTCTAATTATTAAAACATTTGAACTTAATACCTGCACTAATACTCTACATGCATCAATTTAAATTGCACTTCAAACGCCTCTCAACATTGAGAAGCTGTACATCACTATAAAAGTAATAACCTTGCTATTAGTATGCATACGAGAAGAGATGTTGTGATAATGCTGCTTGAGTATTTTAATCATACATGGAAATCCCACTTGAACACTGCAAGTGCTTTAGTTGCTGTTTCACGTCTGTCCGAATTGCTTAAAAATGTAAAGGAGTGTGTGCAGTCTCGGCTCACCTGCGGCTCTTTCCCTGGGTGATGTTGTCGTAAATGATAATCATGTATCATTGTATTACTATAATGGCATCTTAATGGCATTAATCAAAGCCCATTATTGACGCTTGTGATGGATTACAGCCACGCAAGGAAACAGGACAAACTTGCATGCGCGTTTTAAATGAACCCTCACACGTTATTGGCATATATTACTAGTATAAGGTACTTGTGTCGAGTGATGTCTGCAAACAGTGCCTGTTTTGTAAAAGTTTTTTGACCATCACCCTTCCCTTTTTCTTCCAATTTGGAATGCCCAATTCACAATAAACTGTCAGTACATATGGTGGTGTAGTGACTCGCCTCAATCCGGGTCTGAGACCATCAACCCACGCATCTTATCACGTGGCTTGTTGAGCACGTTGCCGTGGAGATATAGCACGTGTGGAGGCTTTACGAAATCCACCACGGCCCACCAAGAGCGAACCACATTATAGTGATCACAAGGAGGTTACCCAATGTGACTCTACCCTCCCTAGCAACCAGGCCAATTTGGTTGCTTAGGAGACCTGGAGTCACTCAGCACGCCCTGGGATGAAATGTTTTCTTGACCAAATCGTGCTCCAGATGCATCATTATATGTGATGTGAACCCACCGCGGTGCCAGTGCTTCCCGAACTGTGACTGGCGACCCATACGTTTTTTGTTTTTTTTAATAGAGAACCGTTACACCACAAGTGTATACCTAGTGCACAGCTGTAGGCCTCTGCTAACCTGATAGCTAATGTTATTGTGTTGAAATAGTTTTGCTAATCAGCTGCGGGCCCACTTTTACCTACAATTGTGTAGAATTATGCAGATTGTTTTTTGTTCTTACTCTCATGAATAGTGTTCAAGTCTGGAGATGGATACATTTTTTACAAATGGTCATTTTACATCTGCAATCCACGGAAGTGCCTGGCTAACTTGCTATGTAACGTTATTGTTTTGGTAAAGGTTTACTATTCAGCTGTGGGCCAGCTTTTACCTAAAACTGTGTAACAAATTGGTAAATCTCAAGAGTCTTATATAATTATAAGCTGTAATGTTATGGCCTCTATCGGTAGTCCACAGCTTAATTGCTCACTAACTCTGGAATACTCCCAGTAATGAGGGAGTAAGCCTCTGTTCTCCGTTCATAGCTCTGGTGAAAAAAAGTTCACCTACACCCGTTCCAGCAAAAGATGCCTAACTTAGATGCACTACATGTCTTTCAGTTGAGTTTTTGTTAGGTTCACAATAATCAACAGTGTACTTGTAAGAAAGCTACAAAATTAAAACTTACCACTGTGAAACGTCCTGCTAAAGTCATGCTTGCGATGGTGATTCAGGTCGGTCATCTTGTTCTTCCAAACTTTCATTATCGGACTCAAACTGGTATGGCAAAATCTGATGCCACTGTTACTGTAGTTATAATAGTGTTTACAGCTGTTAAGGAAGCCTGACACTCAGTAAGGGGTGTTTCCGACACATGGTTGACCAATCACAACAGACTGGGCCAGCTGACCAATCAGAGCAGACTGGGCTTTTCGAAAATGGGGGCTTTAAAGAGATGGGACCTAAATCGGAGAGTTTCAGGCAGAAGGTGAAAAGAGGTGCTGCAGCAATGTCCAGTATGAGAAAAATAATGTGTTTTTTTTTATATATGTATATATTAAAGCATGTAATGTTCTAGTAGACTCTCAAAATAAAGCCATGAACCTGTAAATTAGCATAATATGGGCTCATTAATGCCTTAACATGAACTAATGATAAACAACACTTATTTACAGCATTTATTCAACTTTGTTAATGTTCATTTAGACATGCACATTATTAATGTACATATATAATATAAAAAAACATAATATACTATATACAGTATAGTGTGTGTGTGTGTGTATATGGGATATTGAAAGAATTGTTATTCAGTTATGTGATTTTACTGTGTTGTTAAAAAAAAAAAAATATATATATATATATATATATATGTGTGTGAAACCTATTGTAAAGTGAAAGCAATTCGCATGATACAAACATTTGCAGATTGTCAATAAGTTTTGCACTAGAGAACTCATGTTTTCTTAAAAAATTTGAAGTTTAGTCCTTAATTTTCAACTGTATCATTTCTTCCACGTTGGGTCCATTCTTGGTGCTTTCCTTCAGTCAGAGCAGTCAATGCTGAATTGGAGTTTCCGGGAGTCACTTGCGAGTCTCCCATGGTAACACTGTGGGTGGCATTGAGGGTAATGTAGTTCTTCATCATGAAATCGACAGCTGAACCATGGAACCAGATGTTTCCAAGCTTCATTTTTATTATTACAATCATTAATCATTACTTATAATAATAATAATAATAATTATTATTATTATTTCTACAGTGAGGATTATATTTGACTATACAGTTATAATATATTTCTGTTGCAATTTCTTCAATTTCAGGCGTTTATCTTTTATTATGAATCGTGCTTTTATTTTGACGTGTATTTTTGATGGAGATTTAACTTCTCTGGATAAACAGTTTGCTAAATGGCCCAGTGCGATCGATAAAACACAAATGCTGTGATTTAATTATATTAAAATAATGCTTCAGAGTGGATTAGTGCTCTGTCATGTCTGTGGAGTCCGTCAGGGCTGTTTTAAGGTTGTCCTGTGCCCCGGGCTTATCGTTCGCTGGGCCCCTGTCAGTCGTCATAGCGGGTGGAAGGTTTACACTCTGATCATGTGCTACACTGACGGGTTTAGATGTTGCGCACTCTCTATATGTTTACATCAGCGTCTCCTGCAGAATGTGTTTACATACGCCCTCCCAAGAACATCAATGGGAAAATACAGCGAATAATAAGCGAGTGAGCATTTGAAAGCAGTCGTGTGTCAGTTAGACAGTGTGGGTAATTAATTCGGTTCTCAGTACTGTTGAATTGTTACATCTTTTTTATTTTAGTGCCGACTTGGTACCGAAGTACCGGTACTTTTGACAACACTACTAACAACTAACACTTTACAAAATGCATTAGATAACGTCAACTAACACTTAAAAATAAACTTGTCTTTACAGTATTTATGTCTAGTGCAATGTTAATAATAACATCGCACAAGACAAATCCTGTAAAGACATGTTATTTTTAAGTGTTAGTTGATGTTAACTAATGCATTTTGTAATGTTCCTTTTAAATGAAAGAAAATGTATTCTTATAGGCTGTTGTATAAACCAACATTAAACACTTTAGAGGCACTGTTCCTTGTTAGGTCACATTAACTATTTATCTATAAATGAAAATAAACCAAGATTAATAAATGCTGTAAAAGGGTGTTGTACATTGTTAGTTGACATTAGCTAATGCATAAAGTAATGTTTACTTGTACACACTTTAAATGTTAATAAACGTGTTAGTATATGTATAAATTAAGATTAATAAATGCTGTAAAAGTGTTGCTCATTGTTAGTTCATGTTAACCAAGACATTAATTAATGTTAACAAATGCAACCTTATTGTAAAGTGTTACCAATTAATGAAAGAATTCACACATTTATTCAGTATACAGCCATGGCCAAAAGTATTGGCAGTGACATACATTTTGGGTCAAATGGGACTTCCAAATGTACAATGCCACAAGCATACCTCAAGTTGTGGCAACATGGCTTAAGGACAACAAAGTCAAGGTATTGAAGTGGCCATCACAAAGCCCTGACCGCAATCTGATAGAAAATTTGTTGGCAGAACTGAAAAAGCGTGTGCAAGCAAGGACGACTACAAACCTGACTCAGTTACACCAGTTCTGTCTGGAGGAATGGGCCAAAATTCCAGGAACCTATTGTGAGAAGCTTGTGGAAGACTACCCAAAATGTTTGACCCCAGTTAAACAATTTAAAGGCAATGCTACCAATTACTAACAAACTGTATGTAAACTTATGACCCACTGGGAATGTGATGAAAGAAATAAAAGCTGAAATAAATCCTTCTCTCTACTATTATTCTGATATTTCACATTCTTAAAATAAAGTAGTGATCCTAACTGACCTAAGACAGGGAATGTTTTCTACGATTAAATATCAGGAATTGTGAAAAACTGAGTTTAAATGCATTTGGCTAAAGTGTATGTAAACTTCTGACTTAAATTGTATTGCAATACAAACAACTGCAACACAATGAACTGTAAGCTGTTAAGAGAAAATATTGTATTGTTTGTCTTCTATGCGGTGCCTAGTAGCAGTCACGTGACAAATGAACGAAATTCTGCTTGGAGATGATCTAATCAATTCTGTTTCCTGTAGAGTCTGTGCGGCTGTCACCTGACTAATGAACAAAATTACTTGAATAAAGTTTCATTCATTTTGCTGAACTAAATCCAAATATCCAAGTCAGTAAACTGTTTTGATATTTTCCTCCCTACTACTTTCAAGGCGAGGTATTTGACAACTCAAAAAAGCCTAACATGAGGGTACACTGATGAAAATGGACTCAATCATGTTGTCCAAAACATTGAAAATCGGGGGTAAATAGGGAAAACACAGACTGATCCGCTGTTTTTATGTGATGTTATCAAAAATGTCTCATTTCAATAAAATATTTATGCTAATTTATTTCTATGCTATCAAAATGGATGTCGCTCCTATTCTGTGGACTGTATTCCACTACAGTTATAATTGAAATCATTGGTAATTAGAATACAGTTACATTTCAGTTAAGTATTTTGATTACTGAAGAGATTACTTTGCATTTTATTGTCATTTGTTTCATTTAATATTTAGTCCTTTCAGATGGAAAACATTTATACATATAAATGATGCGATGTGATCAAGAAAATTCACGTTGGATAATAATAATGTTTTTTTTCTAATAAGACCTTTTGATATTAGGGCAAAAATCATATTCTTCATAATAATTTTTGTATTGTTTTACTGTAAAAATCCGTAAGTCAAGATCAGTTTGATCTATCTTGTTTTAGAAACAACACTGCATAAGATATTTGGGTTTTTCAGATAATGTACTTTTAACATGTGTATTTTGTTTTACTTACATTTACATTTATTCATATGGCAGACGCTTTTATCCAAAGCGACTTACAAAAGAGGAAAACATCAGCGAATCATCTTAAGGAGACAGTGGTACAAAAAGTGCCATACTACTAAGTTTCACTATCATCAGAATAGTATACAAAACAGATTTAAGTGCAACAAGAAATGTAAATAATTTGTATTTATTTTTTTTTTATTTTTTTTGACCGGTTAAGTGCTTTTGGAAAAGATGTGTTTTTAGCCGTTTTTTGAAGATAGAGAGTGAGTTAGCTTCCCAGATTGAGTTGGGAAGGTCATTCCACCACCGTGGTATGATGAAACTGAAAGTCCGGGGAAGTGTTTTGGTGCCTCTTTGTTTTGGTATGAGAAGGCAACATTCCATAGCCGACCGCAGGCTTCTGGTGAGAACGTAGCTCTGCATAAATGTTTTTAGGTAAGCTGGAGCAGACCCAGTGATTGTTTTGTATGCCAGCATCAGGGCCTTGAATTTAGTATGTGCATGAACCGGCAGCCAGTGGAGAGAGAGACAAAGAGTGGTGTAACATGTGCTCTCTTAGGTTCATTAAAGACCAGATGTGCTGCTGTATTCTGGATCATTTGGAGAGGTCTAATAGCACGTGCAGGAAGGCCTGCAATGAGAGCGTTACAGTAGTCCAGTCTAGTTATGACAAGTGATTGAACGAGCAGTTGTGTGGCATGTACAGAGAGGAAGGGTCTTCCTGATATTGTAGAGTGTAAATCTACATGATCTTGCAGTTTTTGAAATGTGGTCTGAAATTTGGCTCATCATCAATGGTTACCCCTAGATTTCTGACCGTTTTGGAAGGCGAAACTGTAGTTGGACCCAGCTGCACGGTGATGTTGCGTTCAACACAGAGTTTTTATAGTCAAAACAAGTGAAAAAATCTACCAGTGCTGAAGATGTAATCCAAAGTGTTAAGAATCCGTTACTGACCTTGAGTAATCTAACAGAATACGTTACAAATGACATTTTACAGCATGTATTCTGTAATCTGTAGTAGAATACATTTAAAAAGTAACCCACTCAACCTTGTGGATATGTATGGAGATGTGGTATGCATGTACTGTATATGTATGTATATACACTGCCTGGCTAAAAAAAAAAAAGTTACTGTTTTTGGATTAGCATAAGCAGATACTTAAGAGCCTATGATTTGATTATCATTGCAGTGATTAATATGTTACAGCTTGCAACAATTCTTTTAACACTTAATCTTCTAATCGGGCAGTGGTGGCTCAGCGGTTGAGGCTCAGGGTTACTAACCAGAAGGTTGGGGGTTCAAGCCCCAGCACCACCAAGATGCCACTGTTGGGCCCTTGAGCAAGGCCCTTAATCCTATCTGCTCCAGGGGTGCTGTATCATGGCTGACCCTGCACTCTATATGTGAAAACTAATACATTTCACTGTATATATGCAAAAAAAACTGTGTGTATAAAGTGTGACCAAAATAAAGGATTCTATCTTAAACAATCATGCCGGAAGACATATCCCGTGGTTGTGGAAAATATGTTACTGTGTTTCAGAAGCGGCAAATTATTGGCTTGTATTAATAAGGAGATTGCTAAAATCACTGGAATTGGGTAAAAAATCGACAATAGAACTCATGGCTATGTTTTATGGTGAACGTAAGAGCATCTCCACATGCAACGAGAACTTGCAGGCTTGGGACAAAGCATCTGTGTGGTCACTTGTTAGTGAGGCTAATCAGAAAAATACTACTTCAGTTTGCTAGGGAGCATAAAGATTGGACTGTTGAGCAATGGAAAAAGGTCATGTGGTCTGATGAGATGTACCTTGTTCCCAAGCGATGGGTGAGTCAGGCCAAGAAGGGAAACGAATGAAGCCATGCACCTGTCATTGATAGTGCCCACTGTACAAGCCTCTGGAGGTATTGTTATGATCTGGAGTTGCTTCAGTTGGTCAGAACCGCCTTAAGTTCCTCCCAAGCTATGCCCACAAGGAAACTGGGGACCAGTTGGTCTCCATATAAACATTGATTTCAGCTTTTAACATTTGTTGAAAATCAGGATTTTGCAAAAGGGATACATTTAAAGCACCAACGATATGATATTTATTTTTCTCCGTATGTGGCAACACCTCTAAACTCACCAGGGTGTGATCTGAATCAAAGTGGTTTCCAATTGAGCAATCAACAACAGATGAAATGAGGGACTTGGATATAAAAAAAAAAATCTATTCTGGAATAAATCTTATGGACTGATGAAAAAAATGTATAGTCCCTACCAGATGGGTTCAAAAGTCTAGATATATATATATATATATATATATATATATATATATATATATGTATATATGTATATGTATATGTAAGACCAATGCTCTAGGGGGCTTGCACACGTTTGCTTCACTATGATCAAGGACTTCAAAAGATGAAAGTCTCCTCACAAATTTTATATCATGAGGGGTGCCAGCGGATTGCAAAATCCCTTCAAGATCAATAAAAAAGCCCTGTTCATCAAAGTTAGGTGCATAAATATTAGCCAAAATCAACATTTGCCCCTTAATATCTGCTAAAACAATAATAACTCTTCCTACTTTATCTCTATTCTGAGACATTTGAATTGTAGATGTTTACTTATCAATGTAATGACTCCCCTGCTCTTACTTGAGCCAGCACTAAAGAAAACACCCCATATCTTCCCAGATTTTTCAGCTTCCTGTGGGGAAACATGCATTTTTTGAGGAAACACAATATCATATTTCTTACGTTTAAGAAAATAAATGGCATTCTTTTTATAGGGTGCCTGAACCCATTAACATTCCATGTGTGGAGAGACAATCCGACATTGTGACATGTTGGAAAAAATTGATTGTGTGTCAAACTAAATTATAAAGACCACCTTCCAACATTAGCACAACAGTCAAACCCCAAACTTTCCTCAGAACAAAACAAACCGATAAAAGGAAAATGTGCACATTAACCCCCTGCACGACTGCGCCAACCAGCGTCCATTCCTCTAAACTCAAATAGTCTACGAGAGTCCCCTCGACAACTTTGTCATCGGATTGCTCAAGTCCGGTGCTTCTATACAAATTTTGTGAGGCAGAATTACATAACAGAATGTAATCTATAAATATAGGCAGAATAAACACAGAGAACGTGTAGATTCATTCACAAAACTGTCTCGAAGGTGTGTTCCTCCACAAAACAACTCCAGCCCCTAGCGAAACCAGCACACACACAAAAAAGGCTTTCTGTTTCCTCAGGCAGCCCAACGAATGTTTAGTGAGCTGGCTGTTCATAAGTGCAGCAGATGACCTAATCATTCCAAAGTCCTGTAAAAAATACACCACAAAATGAACTCCAACCAATTGGAGGCATAAGCACAAAGAATGAACAGATTCATCCTCAACACTGTCCCAAAGGGAGTTATTCTACAAAACAAATTTCCTGCCGCTAGGCGGAACCAGCAGAAAAAGAAACAAAAAATCCTTAGTTTCTATTCTCAATTTGGCTGGGAACATAAGAGCAAAATCGATCTTCCGTTGATTTAAGAGTTTCTTGCATTACTTGTATCTATCATGTTTCTCTTAATGTTTCTCTCGTCAAAGTATGGGAACAAGAAAATGCTGTGGTTTTTCCAAGAGAGCTTTCCTTTGCTCTGCATAACAAGATCTTAATCGGATCTCAGAAATTTGGCCAGAATTGATCTGGGCCTGTCTCCATCAGTGGATCTGCAAGCCGAGACTCCGTGAGCTCCCTTGATTTTCAGCTTATGGCCTGTTATGTCAAGCAGTCTCCGGAAGAACTCCTCTAGGAATTTAACCATATCTCTGCCGCCTTCATGCTCAGGAATTCCAACAATTTGGACATTGTTTCGCCAATTACGATTCTCCAAATCCTCCAGTTTTTCCAAAATATCTTTGGTCACTAGCGGATTAGCTGCTAATTCCGTCTCAAATGATTCCAGATAATCGATCCGTCTCTCGACATCCCCGATTCTTGTAACCAACTTTCCATCGCAATAATTGATAGACGTATTACAGCAAGATCCTCTTGAAGTCAGCAAAAACTTTCATCAGCATCACAGATATGCTCGCCAGTTGCTGCTAGATTTCTCGCGCCGCACCGTCCAAACGGAGTCCCTGGTCCAAACCCGTCCGAGGCACCAGCTTGAGCACGTAAGTGTCTTTTAATATCTTATTGAGCCCGAGGATTTTGAGTTCTTTGACATGTTGACTTCAAAGAACAGATATGTAGCAGGGTGTATTGAATATAATTAAAAACTAGCAAAGTGAGCAGAGCTCGCCGTTTACACATCTGCTCCTTGCATGGCGTCACTTGACTCAAAACACATTTATTTTAAATGCTAACAGTTGCCTACACTTGCACACATGGTTGGCACTATGGGCACAGGGCAGCAACATTCTCTAGGGCTGCACAGGTCGGGCACTTCCTTTGCTGACATGTGATGCATGCAGCACGTTTGGGACCATTTAGTTCTCTATTCTGCGTCTGGATTTTAACATTTCTTTAACTTTTTTTAAATATTTTTTTTTAAACATTTACACAGTTCCAACAGGAAGTCATATGATAACAGTAGTAATGTGTTGTATTTTATACATTGGCAGTCTGTCAGAGAATTCAAGGAAAGCTGAACCTCCTCAAATGTATTCAAAATGTATGTAACAACTAAAGTGATTACATTAACAGTTGTTATGCTCAATTGAACTACTAATGTGCAGAATTCAGATACATATAATATGAAAGCATGTATTTAATTTGTATATTTAGTTCATAGGCGGTAGGCTGGGCGAGTTTTAATCACACAAGTCTGACAGCATCCAAGTTCCGCTCCGTAAACGTACAAATCAAAATGGATTTTCAAAGGATGCAACAGCATTTGTTGGCCCCTATAAATTCCGTGATGCAGAAAACACGGACGGAATTGCATAATCCAGTCATATAAAGAGAATGAACTATTAAATGCGGAATGTCACATATTTGGGATCAAATGAATGTATAAATGCTTAATTAATTAAATTAAAATTGTAAAATGTCCTAGTGTGGTGATTAGTGTGAGATTTTAATTAAACAAATAGCCATACGGCAGGGGTCAGGATCTATTTTTCACTAAGGTCTAGTCCACACTAATATGTTTTCGTTTGAATACGCCATCATCTTCTCTCTGTTTTGGCCTTCCGTTCACACTGAGACCGAGTTTTTGTCTGCGAAAACTGAGCTTTTTGAAAACGCACTCCGAAGTGGATACATTTGAAAACACCATTTCTGTGTTGCAGTGTGGACTGAAAACGGATGCTTTGGGAAAATGATGATGCAATTTTAATTATGTGATCTATCCAACCAAAACAGTCAAGATGGCGGCCCATGTAATAGCGCCGCTGTTGTGCCTGATACTCACTTTGGTAGCGTTGTTAAAAAATAAATGTCACTTTGTACAACCTTCACATTGCATTCTTTCAAAGGTGAAGGGAACTTAATCTGAATTGGTGTCCGGCGACGGAACTCGAGGACAATTGCGTTTCAGACCGTACATGCAGAGGGATTTTCCGCTTGAGCAGTGCCACGATTCAAGTATTTTCATATGTTTCAGTGTAGACGAGCAACTTTTGGAAAATTCTTTAAAACATTAGTGTGGACAGAGAGCGTTTTGAAATGAAAACGCCGGTTTCAAATGTATCCAGAGTAATGTAGACGTAGCCTAAGGAGCACGTTTGATTTATTTTTGGTTGATGCATTTTTTTCAAAAGGGCCATAGCACAAACAAATAATTTACTATTTTCAAAAACCATGTTTTTCAATAAATAATATGTTTATATTGCCCATAAACTACTCAAAAACAAATTTGCTTAAATTAATAGGTAACATGTTGCAATATGGAATTGATTACACGTGTTTGTGCAGGTTTCCATAAAAAAAATTGACTTCCCTTTTGGGCTGGGCAATATGTAAAACATATTTTAATGATAATCGCCTTTAAAATATCACGATATCTGATTATATGGTCAACCCCCACCAAGGGTCGGTGAATGTTTTTGCTTTATTGATTTTGCATTCAAAATTAAATAATTTATTGAAACACGAAACAAACGGCATTTCTAAATTCAAATTGCTCTTTCAAACTAAATGAAAAAGCAATTCAAATTATGAAGCGATTAAAAAATCTTCTATTTAACCACCTCCCCAAATCCAAACATTTACCGTCTCCAACGTCACGCAAGTATCCCCCAATGACAAGAGGAGAAAAATTACTAATAACGTACAAATTAAGAACTTAAGACAGTTATTCATAATTATGGCGTATCTCTTCAGTGAGTTGATGTAAGCTGGAATGGGGTCCTCCGTTCATTTTTAAACTAGTTGATGGCACTCTGATTTATTTGATCTACTCTTCTTGCGATGTTGGTGATCGGATTGGATTGAGATTGGAGCCATTGTATTGAGCAGACGCAGTGTGATGTTCACTAAATGTGTTCCACATAAGAACGTCATACAGGTTTGATTTCTGGGTGAACTGTTCTTTAAACTAGTATTTTGTGGTACGTATTCTCATGTTTCGCAAATGGCAAAGAATTGAATTGGCCCTGATGTGTAAATTAACATAAGTTACACTAGAAAAATATATATAACAATTTAATACTAGAATTTATACAAATGTTTCAAATGTATCTGTTTTCTACATTTAACTTGCGATAGCAAGAATTCATGCAAATTCAATCAGTCTCCACATTATTTGCAGTAGATTGCAATTTTTTATAATTCCTGCTATTTTTCCACACACAAAAAAAAAACGTGAATCTGAGGTAATCCGATCGCATTTCTCCATGTGGCAAATAAATGCTGAAAAGCTCTCTGCATTCGGGACATATACAAATGCACAGCCGCCATTCTATCGTCTCCATAGTAACAGAGGAAGCAGACGTCATCTCATCTGTGAGCCAACAAGAATATTTGCCATTACACAAATGTTAAAGTTGATTCTAATCCTCATCTAAACATTCCACAGACAGTGTGTGTACATCACGTTGTACGGGGCCCCTTAGAGGACAGGGCGTGAAGTAGATTTGCGTTCCCTTGCAATACATTTACTGTGGTTTTACAACAATAACCATATTTTAACCATGATATTCATAATGAACCATAGTGATAAAACAGGAAAATGGCAACTATAGTAATAAAAATCATAATTTGTGGGCATCATGGTTCATCTTTGGTTTTACTACTGTAATATTGTGGTAACTTTAAAATAATGTTCCATTTGCTAACATTAGCTAACAACATTAGTTAACATGAACTAACAATTAATAATATTTTTACAGCATTTATTAATCTTAGTTAATGTTTATTTCAACATACTAACACATTTTTAAAATCAAACCATGGTTTTACTATAGTAATATTTTAGTAACCATGATCTATTAACTCTAGGCTATTGTCATATAATAATTATGTTGCAGGCTAACCATTTTATTTATGTAACTATCAAAAGTATCCATGTTCTTTGGTGGAAACATGCTTTTAATACAGTACACTGGATCCATATAGTAACCATGGTTTTACTATAGATGAACTATAGTTAATCTTGTAATCATGGTATTTATTGTAAAATAACCACACAATTATGATTTGTACCATAGTTTTTGTTTTCCTGTGTAAGTACTATGAATTTACTTTTGAAAATGGTTAAAACATGGTTATTTTAGTAAAAACATGGTATATGTATTGCGAGGGAATGCAAAACTAATGTGAGGGCACGCAAAACTATTTCAGAAAAAACTTCCTGCCCTGTCCTCTGTACACCAGAGCAATATCTCTGAAAGGTTTTGAGTAAAAAAAAATCATTAATAAAAATGTGTTTTCTCTAGTAAAATCATTTATTTTTATCCTGGGCAAATTGATTTGGGGGCAATAATGTTCATAGATTTTAGTAGCCATGACGTTTTGGTGTGTATATACAGAAATGACCTTCAAAAAAATTTTATTCACTCGAGTGAAATGTGACAACTTGCCCCATTCTACCCTACATTTTCCATTAAGTTCACCCAATAAGGATAATTATCTCATCATTTACCCATCCTTGTGCAGTGTTGAACGCATATGACTTTCTTCTGCGGAACAAAGATATTTTGAAAAGTAGTCTGTTTTGGCAGCCTGGCATAGTTTGATGTTTTGCCATTAAACAGGAAGTTGTTGTAACTCAAACATACAATGTCCAATCTGCTCCAAACTTCACATGTTTGATAAGAATCCCGTCCTGAACACTTCTATATGCCAATATTCAATTATAGTCATAGTTTACATAGAAATTACATGTTTTACACTGTGATATACTCTTAACAACATTGAAGTGCTAAAAAATGCTAAAAACAATTGGAGTGACATTCCTCTCGCACAGCAGCCCCAACGTACCCCAGGGTGCGAGGGCACATTCATCGCTGCTGGCAGCTTTAAGAGTTAGTGTTATTATTTGTTATGCTATTAATGCTGATATTGAGAATTGTCAAATTTCACTACATGCAGTATCTCACAAAAGTGAGTACAACCCTCACATTTTGTAAATATTTGAAATATCTTTTCATGTGACAACATTGAAGAAATGACACTTTGCTACAATGTAAAGTAGTGAGTGCACAGCTTGTATAACAGTGTAAATTTGCTGTCCCCTCAAAATAACTAAACACACAGCCATTAATGTCGAAATCTCTGGCAACAAAAGTGAGTACACCCCAAAGTGAAAATGTCCAAATTGGACCCAAAGTGTCAATATTTTGTGTGGCCACCATTATTTTTCAGCACTGCTTTAACCCTCTTGGGCATGGAGTTCACCAGAGCTTCACAGGTTGCCACTAGAGTCCTCTTCCACTCCTATGATGACATCATGGAGCTGGTGGATGTTAGAGACCTTTTGCTCCTCCAAGGTAGTGGTTGTCTTGGAGGTGTGTTTGGGGTCATTATCATGCTGGAATACTGCCCTGCGGCCCAGTCTCCAAAGGGAGGGGATCATGCTCTGCTTCAGTATGTCACAGTACATGTTGGCATTCATGGTTCCCTCAATGAACTGTAGCTCCCCAGACCATGGCACTCCCACCACCATGCTTGACTGTAGGCAAGACACACTTGTCTTTGTACTCCTCACCTGGTTTCCGCCACACACGCTTGACACCATCTGAACCAAATAAGTTTATCTTGGTCTCATCAGACCACAGTACATGGTTTCAGTAATCCATGTGCTTAGTCTGCTTGTCTTCAGTAAACTGTTTGCGGGCTTTCTTGTGCATCATCTTTAGAAGAGGCTTCCTTCTGGGACGACAGCCATGCAGACCAATTTGATGCAGTGTGCGGCGTATGGTCTGAGCACTGACAGGCTGACCCCCCACCCCTTCAACCTCTGCAGCAATGCTGGCAGCACTCATACATCTATTTCCCAAAGACAACCTCTGGATATGAGGCTGAGCACGTGCTCTCAACTTCTTTGGTCGACCATGGTGAGGCTTATTCTGAGTGGAACATGTCCTGTTAAACTGCTGTATGGTCTTGGCCACCGTGCTGCAGCTCACTGTCAGGGTCTTGGCAAACTTCTTATAGTCTAGGCCATCTTTATGTAGAGCAACATTTCTTTTTTCAGATCCTTAGATTTCTTTGCCATGAGGTGCCATTTTGAACTTCTAGTGACCAGTATGAGGGAGTGTGAGAGCGATGACACCAAATTTAACACACCTACTCCCCATTCACACCTGAGACCTTGTAACACTAACGAGTCACATGACACCGGGGAGGAAAAATGGCTAATTGGGCCCAATTTGGACATTTTCACTTAGGGGTGTACTCACTTTTGTTGCCAGCACTTTAGACATAAATGTGTGTTAAGTTATTTTGAGGGGACAGCAAATTTAACTGTTATAGAAGCTGTACACTCACTAATTTCCATTGTAGCAAAGTGTCATTTCTTCAATGTTGTCACTTGAAAAGATATAATCATAAATCAAAGTATTTACAAAAATGTGAGGGGTGTACTGTAGGTGCACTATTACGTTAAACTCGGTCTCATTAATGCTTTTGCGAGAATTGTATTGCCGTGTCATCACCATTCATATCTATACAACCAATGTGTTTGATTAAATTACCACTAGAGCACAAACACTATGTTCTTTATAGATCTAGCCTCTTCATTTTGCTCAGATTGATGCATTTAACTTTAAAATGTACCAAATGTTCTTATGGGGTAGCACACCTCTGGACACCCCTAGAGGGGCCTACATCTGATTATATCCAAAATCTAACCATCGGACATCAACAGAAAAATATTTTAATTGGGTGTTCTAGGTGCGTGCACATTTGGGCAAGTGCATTAACCATTATAAAATACTGTAGATTTGAGAGAGAATTGCGTGTTTGTTTATTTAATATTATAATTCATATTAATATTCATATTGAATTTATCAGGGGGTTACAATTTGAAGTTGAGAACATCAGTAGATGATTTTAATGTTCGGTTACTGTGTCTTTAGGTAAGTGACTCAGACATGGAAAGTTTACAGGACAGTGTACTTCAGCTTGTCCTGAGCTTGCTGGGAGACTCCTTCAAAAGACAACACTTCTTTCAGGTCAGTGTTTTTTTTAATTATTTTTTAGATCCATTTAAAAATTGTTTTAAAGACCTCATGAAATCAAAATGAGGATTCTGTAAGAGTGATTGCAGTATGGATATAGATTTTGATAATGTAGTGTTAGCTTTATTAATTTCAACAAAAGGTTTGAACAGCAGAGGGCATAGTAAGTGTAGGCCGGTTTATACATCTGCATTGAAGTATAAACTGTATGCTGTGTGTAGTTGCCAAAGTGGTGGTTTGCATTTATGGTTCTACATTGATGTGTCTGTCATTCTGTGAGCACACAGCCAAGTTCTAGTATATTGAAAGAAAATGCCTTAATTTCTGAAATACCTGTACATTTGATAAATAATGGCAGTGTAATTAGTAAATTCAGAAATATTCATTTGTTACAAACAAGTTCATCAAAGTATGAAGTATTTATGTACATTTATTATTCATGTTGCCATGGAGAGAGAGAGAATAAACCATGCATTTACTGTTTGCTTGCTCTTATTAATGCATGTTACAGATCTTATTGTGAAGGATTCTTCCATGCATATTTGCTATTTATAAAAAAATATATTTTTGACCTTGTAATCTTTAATCAAAATATCATAACTTTCTCTTCTCTGCTGACATATGCATGTGATCCTGCCCCTTCAGGAGTCTTTTAAACAAACCTGCTGACAAAGCAGCTAATGCAGAGTTGAAAATGTGTATTTTTCAGCTGTTTTCCCCCAAAACTCCCATTCCTGAATCCAAACCTCATTAGTTATGGGCCAGTTGACTTGAATTGACATTTTGAAAGAGGAATAACAGCAAAATTGTGATTTCTGTTTTAGACATGTCATGCTTGAATTGCTGAGGTGATCACTACTGAATACAATGTGATTCTAATACCTCTGGAGTTCATTCATATTTTTAAATGCAGATATCTTGGGATTTACAGCACGAGTAAGTGCTTTTATCCCTTTATATTTATGGTATTGTGATTCAAAAAGTTAAAATATTGTGATCTTTTACGCGTTCGTTCTCAACGGCTACTGCCTCAGCGTAAACATAGACCGTGATGTGCTATTATCAGTTGTGATGGGGAGGAGGGCGTGGCCGGGCCATGAGGATGTGTGGTGCGTCAACGTGAGTCTCTCTGGCATCTCCTGCTGCTCCTTATCTCTCTCTCCCGCTGATTGGTTAAACTCAGCGCCAGGCGTGCATTCTCATGGCCCAGCCACGCCCACCTCCTCATCACATCCGTGTGTTGAGATTGCTGCTTGATTTCCCGGTAACCGGCTCTGGGTTCAGCAGCACGGTGGAAGGGGTGTGTGTGTTTGTGTCTATGTAACTGCATTCAGATCTACCTCCACTCCGATATGCAATGCTTACTTTTCACAATCCAATCATCAATCAACAGATATAATCATGTCCCCACCATAATTATTATTTTTTCTTGTAAAATAAGCCGTTGTACTCTGAAATATGTCACAATACGGAAGTAAATTTGGTCGCAACTTCTGTTTCATGCTGACTTTAAAACTTAAAAGCTTTTGATAACTTCAGATATCTTTTTCTGTTTTTTATTCTTGGGATGGTCTGTGGTTACAAAGCAGACCAATCACAGCTTTTGCGGACTATGTTGACATGACACGTTGTAGGTGATATGCCGTTGGTTCGACACAAAGTATAAATCGGCCTAAATACATAATATTTTTGGTTTGATGCATCATTACTAGTACATGCCAAATACTGCATGATACGATGCTTAGATCCTGAGGTAATCTTCATGGAGCACATCTCGACAGGCTGACCAGCAGAGGGGAAGTCAGGCAGCTGCTCCTGGGTCATGCAACTTCTCTGCGACTTATACAGAGATGCGACTTAATTTTATTGAGAGAAAAAAAAAGTTTTGACCAGGTGCGACTTTATTTCCGAGATATACACTCACCTAAAGGATTATTAGGAACACCATACTAATACTGTGTTTGACCCCCTTTCGCCTTCAGAACTGCCTTAATTCTATGTGGCATTGATTCAACAAGGTGCTGAAAGCATTCTTTAGAAACGTTGGCCCATATTGATAGGATAGCATTTTGCAGTTGATGGAGATTTGTGGGATGCACATCCAGGGCACGAAGCTCCCGTTCCACCACATCCCAAAGATGCTCTATTGGGTTGAGATCTGGTGACTGTGGGGGCCATTTTAGTACAGTGAACTCATTGTCATGTTCAAGAAACCAATTTGAAATGATTCGAGCTTTGTGACATGGTGCATTATCCTGCTGGAAGTAGCCATCAGAGGATGGGTACATGGTGGCCATAAAGGGATGGACATGGTCAGAAACAATGCTCAGGTAGGCCGTGGCATTTAAGCGATGCCCAATTGGCACTAACGGGCCTAAAGTGTGCCAAGAAAACATCCCGCACACCATTACACCACCACCACCAGCCTGCACAGTGGTAACAAGGCATGATGGATCCATGTTCTCATTCTGTTTACGCCAAATTCTGACTCTACCATCTGAATGTCTCAACAGAAATCGAGACTCATCAGACCAGGCAACATTTTTCCAGTCTTCAACTGTCCAATTTTGGTGAGCTCTTGCAAATTGTAGCCTCTTTTTCCTATTTGTAGTGGAGATGAGTGGTACCCGGTGGGGTCTTCTGCTGTTGTAGCCCATCCGCCTCAAGGTTGTGCGTGTTGTGGCTTCACAAATGCTTTGCTGCATACCTCGGTTGTAGCAGTGGTTATTTCAGGCAAAGTTGCTCTTCTATCAGCTTGAATCAGTCGGCCCATTCTCCTCTGACCTCTAGCATCAACAAGGCATTTTTAGCCCACAGGACTGCCGCATACTGGATGTTTTTCCTTTTCACACCATTCTTTGTAAACCCTAGAAATGGTTGTGCGTGAAAATCCCAGTAACTGAGCAGATTGTGAAATACTCAGACCGGCCCGTCTGGCACCAACAACCATGCCACGCTCAAAATTGCTTAAATCACCTTTCTTTCCCATTCTGACATTCAGTTTGGAGTTCAGGAGATTGTCTTGACCAGGACCACACCCCTAAATGCATTGAAGCAACTGCCATGTGACTGGTTGATTAGATAATTGCATTAATGAGAAATTGAACAGGTGTTCCTAATAATCCTTTAGGTGAGTGTAGATATCAATGGGAGATTCACAAACTTCCACTGCTTTTTTACCATGTGAATTGAGATGTATTACTGACTACTGATGTAATCTGTGAAGTTATTCAAACTTACATTTTTAGCTTACGTTTGACACAGAATTATAAATCGTCCTTAAAGACACAAACACTTCTGCATGCTGTTATACCCTCATCATTTGGATAATGTAACTTTTAGTGCCATCTTCAACACATCTCCTAATGTTTACTGTAAGACATCTGGTTAATGATTGTGAATGTTTGTGAATCTGTGTGTGAATCTTTTAATATGTTTGTACATGAAAGTGATGATTAATGCCCCGATATACTCACAGCAAAGTTCTCCGTTCTTCACTTAGGAGCTAGACAGATGTTTGAAACAGTCAAGCAATGGTGTTTTAAACTGTTTTCAGCACAGCTCTCCCAGGCTTCCGAATGCTGGCAGTATAGCCTATTTTGCGGTGTGTCCTGGCAGCATTTAATAAAACGAGCTTCAATCCTGCAAATAAAAATCTTCCCGAAGCAAGAAGGTCATTTAGCTGCTCCAAGACAAGGCAGCTCCCCCAAGATAATGTGTTGTGGACGGAAATGTGCAACAATTTGTATTTTCTTTAAAAAATTATAAACACATTAGTGGAAACCCAGCTACAGACACACTTGGAGACTGTTGTATTAGAGCAGAGGGAAGGCCGGGGTCCCCGTGAGCGTTTTTGCTTCCGACCATAAGCATTTTGCTGGAGCAGGACACCGTACTGGAACCTATAAGAGCACATATGGGCTGCCCTGTGAACGTGCACAAAGATTGAAAGGCAGAAGTCTTCTGATTTACTAAACAAACCGTCTGACCATGCCCATGGGTATCTTTTTGTCACTGTTTACCAAGCCTAGGGCAGAGGCTACATGCCTCATTCTATGTCCCCATTTTCACCTTGCATTAACGTGCATTTCATATACGGCTATTATCTGGATATTCTTTAGCTAGATTGTATTTACACCTTTCAGTCCAAACAAAGAAACCACTGCAAAATGGAAGGTGCTACTTACATATTACATCAGACATTCAAATGACAATCCTGTCATCTGTCTCCAATCATGTGTTTCAGGAGATATTTCCAGTGGAGTACGGTCCTGACTTTGATAAAGCACTGCAAGTCCTTGTTGGCTTCTTCCTCTCCAGATTGGAACAACTTCTGCCTGTGCCAAACTTCAAACAGGTCTGACTATATGCACTTCACCATATAAGAAAGATTTAAGCCAGCTTAGCTTGTTATTTGTGTAGTTACATGCCATAATTCATCTAAAACTATTTATTTGTATGGTATCCACAAATGGATCATAACATATTAGTTGACCGTTTAAGCCAAGAGCACACTACATGACTCAAGCTTTCAGTTGTCCAGATACTCAGGTGACATTTCATCCCACACTTCCTGTAGCACTTGCCATAGATGTGACTGTCTTGTCTGGCATTTCTCAAGCACCTTACAGTCTAGCTGATCCCACAAAATCTCAATGGGGTTAAGATCCATAACACTCCAATTATCTGTATTCCAATGTCTGTGTTTCTTTGCCCACTCGAACCTTTTCTTTTTGCTTTTCTGTTTCAAAAGTGGCTTTTTCTTTGCAATTCTTCCAATAAGTCCTGCACCCCTGAGTCTTCTCTTTACTGTTGTACATGAAACTGGTGTTGAGCGGGTAGAATTCAGTGAAGCTGTCAGCGGAGGACATGTGAGGCATCTCAAACTACAGACTCTGATGTACTTATCCTCTTGTTTATTTGTACATCTGGTCTTCCACATCTCTTTCTGTCCTTGTTAGAGTCAGTTGTCTTTGTCTTTGAATACTGTAGTGTACACCTTTGTATGAAATCTTCATTTTTTTGGAAATTCCAAGCATTGCATAGCCTTCATTCCTCAAAACAATGATTGACTGATGAGTTTCTAGAGAAAGCTGTTTCTTTTTTTTTTTTTTTGCCATTTTTGACCTAATGTTGACCTTAAAACATGCCAGTCTATTGCATACTCAAAAACAAACACAAAGATAATGTTAAGCTTCATTTAATGAACCAAATAGCTTTCAGCAGTGTTTGATATAATGACAAGTGATTTTCTACTACCAAATTTGCAATTTATCATGATTACTGAAGGATAAGCTGTTGGAGTGATGCTGCTGTCTATATTTGATCAAAAATGACTTTTCTCAAACAGTGATGTTATTTTTTACATCAGTAATGTCCTGGCAATACTTTGTGATCAGTTTAATGCCACTTTGGTGAATTAAAGTACCAATTTCTTTCCAAAACAGCAAAATCTGTACATTATTCCAAACTTTTGGCCGCCAGTGTAAATGGAGGGTGACATGCCCTAATAATTGAGATAATTGTTGCTGTTCTGCTGCAGTCCATTATGCACCACTGTTTAATTGTCATCAAGTTGTTGCAGGGATTAAATAATTGTTGTAAAAAGTTTAGCGTGGTCAATCAAATCAAAGAAGGCGGGACTAATAGTTATGTGTGAATCTAGTTAATCCAGCACCACTCATCAGCATGCTCAGCAGTTCATGTTAAGAGTGTTAGTGCCATGCAAGATGTAAGTATACAGCTAAACATGCTATATTTGACCATTATTTTATGATAGAAATGTTGCAACAACCAAAAGTAATTTCCAACGATTTTAATTACTCACCTTTTGGTGAAATTTGACATTTTTAATGAAATGTCTTGTACAGGACGTGATTCATAATGTTATTTGTTAATGTGAATGTGAAAACATTAACAGAGCAGTTTTATTTTTTATCACATTTATTTTTCCTTTATTTAACCAGGAACCAGACTCGCTGAGATTTAAAAATCTCTTTTACAGGAGTGTACTGGCCAAGATAGGCAGCTGATTTTGCATACAATTATACAACGAAGTTGCAACATACAATAATAAATCCAACAAAAATGATACAACCAGTTAAAAACATTTTGCACACCATTAATTCATTCTCTAGGTTACATAGTCAAATTTTAAAATTACTATAAGACACCAAGTTTTGTAGCTTCATCTCCATCTGGAGAAGATTCCAATCCGAGGTGGCGGCATATTTGAAGGAAGTTTTACCAAGCTCAGTTCTAACAAGGGGCACACAAAGATTATAACTTGATTGAGAACATAATGAGTAATTGCCAGGGAATTTCCATTGAATAAAACAAGATAAGGGGACAGATAACCTAGTATAGCGTTATATATCAATAAATACCAGTGCAGTTTTCTTCTAACATTCAACGAAGGCCAAGCAACTCTTTTGTATAATTAACAATGGTGTGTTGAAAATTTACAATCAGTTAAAAAATCACAGAGCACCAAGTTACGAAGCATCCAGAGAGGCGAGAATGTAAGAGGGAGTATGCTGATACACTACATCCCCATAATGAAAAACTGGTAAAAAAAAGTAGCGGACACTAGTTTGTTCCTCAGTTAATAAAAAGCGAGACTTATTTCTAAAGCAAAATCCTAACTTTTTCTTTGCCTCAAATAATTCAAATATAAACCTAAACTTAACAACTTATCAATAATAATACGGGTATTTGTACTCTGACACTGATGTAATCTGACTTTCAGATTACATCAGTCCAAAGAGCAATGGAATTTGAGAATAACTTTCTTTTTTTAAATGTTTGAGACCAGCTTCAAAGCACAAAACCTATTTTGGATGATATCAAAAGCAGTTGGTAAAAAAGCCACAGATTGCTGCTTAGAGGGAGCCGGACAATAAATAATAGGATCATCTGCGAAAAAATGGACCCTTGCATTATCAATATTAAAGTCAAGACAATTTATAAATATATTGCTGCCCCAACACAGATCCTTGAGGGACTCACTTAACAACCTCCTTAGGATCTGACCGAATACCTTCCACCTGTACATATTTGGTTCTTCCCTTTAAATAAGCAGTGAACCAAAAGTTGCATTTTCTGATAGTCCTACCCATCTAAGCCTATTTAAAAATATGTCATGGTCCATAGTGTCGAAGGCCTTTTGATAAATCAATAAAGAGACAAGCACAATGTTGCTCATCATCTAAGGACTCCACAATATCAAGACTTTTAAAGCAGCAGTAGTAGTGCTGTACACTTTACGGAATCCTGATTGGTTAATAGACAGACTATCATGACTATTTAGGTACCATGTCAATTGTTTGCTAACTAGATTTTCTAAAAGTTTTGAGGAAATACAAAGTTTAGATATAGGTCTATAATTTTCCATTAAAGAAGGATCGCCTCCTTTTGACAGAGGAACTACAAATGCTGACTTCCAAATCCGTGGAATTTTATTACTTAATAAAGAAAAATTAAACAAATACATCAGCGGAGGTGAAATAAAATCAGCTGCTAATTTTAAAAACAACAGCAATATTATCTGGACCTGGCGATTTATTCACATCGAGTTCTTTTAAAGCAGAACAGACATCAGAGGAACTCTCTTCTCCATAGATTCTGTTCTGCTTCAAGGAATTCTAAGTTCTAGTTTATATAATTATTTGTTTGGAATAAAGATCCTGATGCAGTAAAATGACTGTTAAATCTGTTAAGCATTTGATTTTTTTTTTTTACAATTTTAATAGAATCTTTCATTATAAAAGGGGGGAGCTTTGTAGTGGTTTTATTGCCAGTTAAAAGCTTAATATTTCTCAAACTTCCTAGAGTTCAAGATCTAGTACCCGATGGAGTTCTATAACAACCAGCTATGGTGAGCTGAAGGGTCTTGGACACACAAAGATTTTGAGCTTATTGTTCATACTGTTTAGCTATTGAAATAGAAACACACACACAGGATCCTTATATTCTTCCCACTCAAAAAAGTTAATGTTTAATCATGAACTTTTATACCTTGAAAACATGGCAAGAGACATGACATTTGTTGTCATCAACATTCTCCACATTAGCAAGCAAGCATTTAGTTACTAAATGTGACATACTTTCATGAATAACGTGTAAGTAACAAAACATGAAAATCCCTGGTTACAAATCATTCTGGTTAATTCATTGGTTTTACAACATGAATAATACATTACATATTGTGAGAAACCTGATTGTCAGGGTATAATATCCAGTTGAATAGTTACCATTGTTAGTAGAATGAGACAAATCATAGAAGATTCAAGATTATAATCATCGATTTGTCAGTTATAAGTGATTTACAAATCATTACACATTTTAAAAGGTACATCAGGCTCTAATCATTCATTTGTCAGTTCTAACAGTGATTACAGGTCATAGTAATTTTCAGATTTATCTATCAAGGCTAGGTATTGTGTACATTGTGGGTTTTAATGCATTCTGTACATTTTAGAGAGTTAACCCTCTGGGGTCTGATGGTGTTGTGGGCCTTTGGAGAAGTTTTGAAATGCCTTGACATTTGTGCTTTTTTCAGTTGCTTAAAAGCATATTATTGGCTAATGTCTGAACACTGTATTCAGCACAAACTGGGTTACAATAACATGTGAGCAACATGTATGTTCATGTTTGTATTTTTGAGAATGTTTATGCGTAGTTTTTGAAAAAGCTAAAATTTTAAGTTGTTGAAATAAGAACATATAACACATACTAAACATTTGTCCACAACACTTTTGAGAACTGGATCTTGTAGCCTAGAGTTTTTGCTACAAAATTATGTGAAAACCATCCTGATCACTCGTTCATACAAAACAATATAGTAATTGAACTTTTGTAAGACTCTTAGTGTTAGAAATGTCATATGGAGGAGGCGTGAACTATCATGAATATTAATTGTAATGCACACCTGCGGACACAAAGACCCCTCCCCTGGGCCTATCAATGAGTAATGTGACAGAAAGATAATGAATATGAGGAGACTTAATGATCAATATCAAGTTTTAATTTAAAAGTAATCTGACTATACATAAAGACTTTACTTAATTTTAGACCTACCGTAATTTCCGGACTATTGAGCGCACCTGAATATAAGCCGCACCCACTGAATTTTAAAAAAATTATTATTTTGAACATAAATAAGCCGCACCTGTCTATAAGCCGCAGGTGCCTACCGGTACATTGAAACAGATGAACTTTACACAGGCTTTAACGAAACACGGCTTGTAACAAAAATAAATAAGCTTTAACGAAACACGGTGTGGCAGCGGGGGCGTGGTCAAGCGCCCGTCCGGGAGAGAAAAGCGGTAAGGGTGCTTACATCAAGTGCTGAAAACTGTCACACTGGTGCCAGTGTGACAGTTTTCCCAAGAAGGACACGTGAAACAGGGCACTTGACGTTCCAGGTAAATCTTTTAATGGCCACAGCAATGTTTACAATCAATTTTATAAAGTTTCTCAATTCTTGGTCTTCTATGCGCCAACACTAGACTCACTCTCTCTCTCGAAGCTCTATGGCTGCTGCCTTTTTATGCTGCTCTACCCACGCTTACTGAAATTAGACACAGGTGTTAGACATTAGCTCAGGTGTAAGCGCCCTTACCGCTTTTCTCTCCCGGACGGGCGCTTGACCACGCCCCCGCTGCCACACACGGCTTGTAACAAAAAATACAAAATTAGCAGTAAACAGTAGCCTAGCAAGAAAGTCATTGGTCACTATCATCTTCCTCCTCTTGTGCACATGAAACCACTGAAGTCATCTCCTTCTGTGTCGGAGTTGAATAGCCTCAGCTTTAGTTGTCTTTTTGCACTGAGTCAATTCCTCACGCTGCTGTTTCCAACGTCTCCCGTGCAGCAGCTCTATTTCCTTTTCCAACAGCCAAATCAATCGCCTTCAACTTGAAAGCTGCATCATATGCTTTTCTCCGTGTCTTGAGGGTGACAAAATGACTACCGTAATCAGAATGATGGGAAGTTTGAGCGCGCTCGATTTAATCTAAACCGTAAACAAAAAAGTTGTTTGACCTTAACCCATTCGGCAATTTCATTGGTCTAATGAAAGCTTCATGCCGGCAAAAAACTGAGCACGTCACAGAATGTTTTTTTTTTTTTTTTAAATCAAATTTGAAAGCGGGAAAAATCCATATATTAGCCGCATTGTTATTTAAGCCGCGAGGTTCAAAGCGTGGGAAAAAAGTTGCGGCTTATAGTCCAGAAATTACGGTACACTACCATTTAAAAGAATTCTCTTCTGCTCACCAAGACTGCATTTATTTGATCCAAAATACAGTAAAAAAACATTGATATTGTGACCTCTTTTTACAATTTAAAAGAACAGTTTTCTATTTGAATATATTGTAAAATGCAATTTGTGATCAAAGCTGAATTTTCATCATCATTATTACACTCTTCAGTGTCACATGATCCTTCAGAAATCATTATAATATGCAGATTTTCTAATATGGGCATATTTAAAGTGCATTTTACTCATTTAACCTGAACACATATTTGCAAGCACAAGCAATGTTGATAATGAGGCAGCATAAACACTAGATAAAATATAATCTAAACATTCATATAATTTAGTCATATTACATATCATATTTATATCATACAGCATACAATTTAAATACCTGCTTTAGCCGAAACAGCATTTAAACGTAACTAAAACTTGCCTATTAGGACATATTTCAAATATCAATACTCTGAATCCTGGCTGGCAAGTCTGGAAACAGTCGCACTAGTAAAATATGTACATGTTTATATAAAATAGCATGTCAAATAATGAAAACTAAATGACTTACTCGTCTGAAATTGGGTCCTCTGCTGGATCAAGTCTCTCTTCAAAATACAAACGTTCATCGGAGTCCCGCTCTTCTTCTGAGGAAAATTGTAACTCTTCCTTACTATCCAGGAGTTTCCTCACCGGTGTACTGTGCTATCTTTCAAATGCACAGAAAAGTGAATGAACTTGATGTTTTTAAGGCACAGTCGGGGGCGTTTACCATTTGCCTTGATCGTCTCTGCACATTAGCGTATGAATAGCGCCTCTGCCCGTGGGTGTGATCACATTAGAGATAATTAGCTGGGCCTGTAAAAAAATTTACATCACTTTGTTTTATACAGATTACATTGCAGGAGAATATTTGTTTTAAATTTGAATTGTTTTATTTAAAAGTAGACATTTTAAGCTTTATTTAGACATATGTTTCATGTATGTGTGATAAGTATTCGTGGAGTTTGTTCATTTGTTTCAGATATATGCTGGTGAACACAGAGACAGCTGACAGCTCACCCTTTTTATTTTCTTTATTTTACAAAAGCACAAGGTTTTGTTGTTATTGTGTGTACATTCTGTGTACCCTTTATAGTCTCTAATGGTGTCTTACACTTATCTGTATGCCCCAAAATTGAGTATTTTAAGTTGTTTCCGCTGTAATGAAGAAAAAACAGCAGTCCGTCGACCCCAGAGGTTTAACTCCGCAAAGTTCAATTGTCGATATAGGATGCTTTTTACTGTGGATATAGATACTTGTCTACCTGTTTCATCTAGCATCTTCACAAGGTCCTATGCTGTTGTTCTGGGATTGATTTGCACTTTTCGCACCATCTCTAGGAGACAGAATGTGTCTCCTTCCTGAGCAGTATATACACCATGGGATGGCTGCGTGGTCCCATGGTGTATATACTTGCGTACATTTGTTTGTACAGATGAATATGGTACCCTCAATTGTATTTGGAAATCGCTCTCAAGGATAAACCTGACTTGTGGAGGTCCAGTTTTTTATCTGAGGTCTTGGCTGATTTATTTTGATTTTCACATGATGTCAAGCAGAGAGGCACTCAGTTTGAAGGTAGGCCTTAAAAAACTTCCACAGGTACACCTCCAACTCAGAACACCTCCTATCAGAAGCTAATTGTCTAAAGGTTTGACATAATTTCCTGAATTTTTTCAAGCTGCTTAAAGGACAGTTAACTTTGTGTATATAAACTTCTGACCCACTGGAATTGTGATATAGCCAGTAAAAAGTGAATCAGTCTGTCAGTAAACAATTGCTGGAAAAATGACTCTTGTCATGCACTCTTGTCATAACTCTGAAATCTGCTGTAAACATCATGTTTGTGTCCATACTAAATGCAAGTATGTTTAAGAGAAATGGTGTGCCGGTTTATAGCGCTTTATTCTTCTTTTACTTTCTGCTCTTTATTATGCATGCAGTAATAAACTGACTTGATTGATGTATGCCATATGAAATCAGAGACTCTCCACTCGAAATCCAAGCACAACTGGTCAAAAGAGACAAACAGGTTTACTTATGATCTGATCCTCAAAAATGCTTCTTAATACCCGGTGTAAACAGGGCTTCAGTCGGGACATATGGTCCTGTAGTTGATACACATTGTCACGTAGTGTGTGGCGTTCTACCACGACTGAAAACAAAAGACTTTGAATCTTTAAGTGTATGCAGGGCGCTGACTGCAAGTCATGTAGTCTGGGATTGGCTTAAACTCTATGATATGGGAGAGCTGCGGATTGGACTCGTGTTTGTCTCCGCTGTTGTAAAGCGCGGCTTGAACGGGGGGGGGGTATTTGACCGCTGCTATGAGGAGTGGCTCACACTAGACAGCCTTACTTAGTAATGCGCGAATAACCAATAGAGCAATCGCTTCATAACTTCTGGTGGGATACACTTACAGATGTAATCGTGTCTCAACTGTAAGCACGATCTTGTTATTATCAATATATCTTCATACATCAGATACCGTTTACATCTTTTTACATAAAACACTGTGTGTTGACAATTCACATTGTCAATGTTTCTGTCATTAGATTTTAAAATGTCTGTTCTAATATATGACCAAGATTTGCAGTTATCCCTTCTTTCCACCGAAAACCGAAAATGGCATTTATGCAATTTTTGAACGCAATTTTTCGACATCCAAAATTTCTGTGCATCTCTAATTTTATAAGAGTATGTGGACTATTTGTACTATTTGTAGTACTGTCCTGCAAAAAATGACAATTTATACTTTTTTTTTTTTTGCTGGACTATTTATAATAAACTATTAAAAATTGTGTAAAATGTAATCAAAATGGTAGATGGAGTTTTATAAGGGGTGCCCAGAAAAAATATCAGATTTGTTCAATTTTTCCTTGATATCATAAATGTGTTTATTAAATGTAGTATTTTAAATACATAAATGAGAGAATGAATTTACACTTATAGGGTTTTTCTGACACCACACATTTTGAATTACTTCTATATTCTTATACATTTGAACCTACAATCTTGATTATATAAACAAGTCTATGGATGTGTTATGCGTCATTTAGCCCACCAAAATCAAATTAAATTCATAATTCTTTGTTTGTAGTGATGTTTGTTTGTGTTTTGAGAACTTGGAATACTACCAAGTATGATTTTTCTTTTTTTTCTCAGCTTTCATTATTGCTCAGCTGTCACCTTGGGGAGTTAGATGCATGTGTGGACTCGGTTTGTAAATCAGAGAATCTGCTCTATTTGCTGCAAACAGATGTCTGTGGGACTTTGGAAAAAAATGGTAAGATGTTGTTCTTGAATTTCAGTATAATTTATCATTCCATATGTTTAAGTTCCTTTTCAATAACCTTTGCTTACTTGGTTAAGAAAACTTGCCATAAACCTAAACCTAACATAAAAAATATTAGAAAATACAGTCGTTGTACACAATCTAAAAACAACAGTTTTCTTTATTCCTCTTAATGTTTTAATTTATTGTATTTTTTTAGTTCTTCCATCAATAGTGGAGGATCGAATTGTGTGCTCATTGTCGTTGCCTCCTCTTGGGGACTTGGCCGTTGTAAGCCAGCCCAGCGACGATGATAAGTTACAGCTGCCTGTTGATTCTGAAAACCTGCCAATCCCAGAACCCATTGTGGTCAAGCAGACTGATACAGAAGATCCAAATGTCCAGGATGTGGGGTGCAGCTCCAGTGACTCATCAGAAGGAGACTGTGATGGAGAAAAGGTCATGAACTCAACTCCAAATGAACCGCAACAGTAAGTTACCACATGACATTTGCTCATTACGCCTCCTGAATTAAGCTTGAGTTTTATTATGGGTGCACGGTTAAGAAAAAAAATCTGAATTGTTGTCAAAGTCACCTTTGAATGTGGTCCGAATCCGTCCCTGACCACCTTCAAATGTGGTTTGAGTGATCTGATCATGATCTGATCACAATGCATCTTGGGTGCATTTACACATGGCATTTAATGCAGTCAAGTGGTATCCGATAGCAATCCGATCACTGAAAATGCATGTTAATTCAAGGTGTAAATTGGCCTATAGGACCTATTAGCAGCATGACCTTTTGTTCTTTTAATTATTTAAAATGTAGAATAAATGATCAGCACTGAAGCTGCCACTCAATGCATGTTTACACCAGGGGTGGGCAGTATGACTAATCTTATATCATGTTATGAGTAGTTTTATATCACGGTATACAGTGCCTTGCAAAGATATTGAGACCCTTATGCAACTCTCATATGTTATTAAAAAAACAAGTTATTTACTTTATCTGAAAACAATCCCAAAATGTATTTTTCACATAACCAATGTTAACTATTTTGAAGAAACATAAAAATTTGATATACTGTTTGCAAAAATATTCAACCCTTCAAAGCTCAATTTAACACCTATGGAAAAAATTTACCTGGGTGAAGTTGGCCCCTCAACTCGAGTTTGAGTGACTCCAGCCAGGTGTCCTAAGCAACCAAATTGGCCTGGTTGCTAGGGAGGTTAGTCTCACATGGGGTAACCTCCTCGTGGTCGCTGTAATGTGGTTCGCTCTCAGTGGGGCGCATGGGGAGTTGTGCGTGGATGTCGCGGAGAATAGCATCAGTGTGCAGTGCCAAGGGTGCGATGATATGAAGTAGGCATTGATGTTTTTCTGCTGTAGAAGCGGTCATGAATTAATGCACCCCTAGTGATGTAGGGTAATTGCAAAGTAGAGAAAGAGGTGTTTTTGTAGCTTGGATTCAATACATTTTTTTGTATTGTTTTTGTATTGTCATGTTTTTATAGTACCTCTTATATGTCAAAATATCTAGGAAGATTTGATTCCTCATGACATGACCCCTGTAATATTTTAACGTTTTAAATACATTTTGTCAATATAAAACGGCCATTTTTAATGTAACTTGTGAGTATTGACTAGTGATAGTTCATCCAAAAATGAAAATTGTCATCACTTTGTCACTCACCTTCATGCTGTTGCAAACCTGTGACTTTCTTTTTTTAGTGGAACTCAAGGAGATGTTAGGGAGAATGTTTCAGTCACCATTCACTTTAACTCAATTAAAAAAAAGATGCAGTGACAGTGAATAGTGACTGAGAATAACATTCTGCTTAACATCTCCTTTGCTCCATGGCAAAGAGAAATTCAAATGGGCCGGAGGGTAAGTACTGATGACAGAAATGTATTTTTTGAATAAACTGCACTTTTTACTACCCATTAAACTACTTGTTAAATGTATCTTCCTAGAAAAACGATATAAATGTAATTTAACAGATGATTGCATCATGTCTTGCTGGAAACATGTGACTAAAGAAAGTGACACTGTCTGCTCAGGCTACATTCATAATGAATTCATTTAGATTTTTTATGTTATTCATTTCTACATATACACATACATATAGACAGTAAAAGTTCTATACAGTATGTTAACGTTAGATAATGTATTAATAGTGAATTCATAAGACATTTAGACTTTTAATATTATATTATATTATATTTTTTTTAAAAGAAAAACAAACACAGGCAGCCAAAAGTTTGGAATAATGAAAGGATTTTGCTCTTATGGAAATAAATTTGTACTTTTATTCACCATAGTGACATTCAACTGATCACAATGCATAGTCAGGTAATTTTGAAGGAAAAACAAATTCAGAACTTTTTAAACTACAAAGTGTTTTCATCAAAAAATCCTTCACGTGCAGCAATGACAGCTTTGCAGATCCTTGACATTCATGCTGTCAGTTTGTTCAGATACTCGGGTGACATTCCACCTCACACTTCCTGTAGCACTTGCCATAGATGTGGCTGTCTTGTCTGGCATTTCTCACACACCTTACAATCTAGCTGATCCCACAAAAGCTCAATGGGGTTAAGATATATAACACATTTTTCCAACTATCTGTCTTCCGATGTCTGCGTTTCTTTGCCCACTCGAACCTTTTCTTTTTTCTTTTCTGTTTCAAAAGTGTCTTTTTCTTTGCAATTCTTCCCATAAGGCACCCCTGAGTCTTCTCTTTACTGTTGTACATGAAACTGGTGTCGAGCAGGTAGAATTCAATGAAGCTGTCAGCGGAGGACATGTGAGGCATCTCAAACTACAGACTCTGATGTACTTATCCTCTTGTTTATTTGTACATCTGGTCTTCCACATCTCTTTCTGTCCTTATTAGAGTCAGTTGTTGTTTGTCTTTGTACACCTTTGTATGAAAAATCAAGCATTGTATAGCCTTTATTCCTCAAAACAATGATTGACTGATGAGTTTCTAGAGAAATCTTTTTCTTTTTTGCCATTTTTGACCTAATATTGACCTTAAAACATGCCAGTCTATTGCATACTCAAAAACAAACACAAAGATAATGTTAAGCTTCATTTAATGAACCAAATAGCTTTCAGCAGTGTTTGATATAATGACAAGTGATTTTCTACTACCAAATGATCAATTTAGCATGATTACTGAAGGATAAGCTGTTGGAGTGATTGTGTTGTTTTTTACATCAGTAATGTCCTGACTATACTTTGATCAGTTAAATGCCACTTTGGTGAATTAAAGTACCAATTTCCTTCTGAAACAGCAAAATCTGTACATTATTCCAAACTTTTGGTCGCCAGTATAAATTCACAATATAACATAAACATGTCCAGAGACATCAAAGTAGCCTCAGTGATTTTCCTGAAAAGTGTAAACACTGTCCCTGGCCCCATTTACACCTGGCATATACATGCGTTTTATACAGTAGGTATTCAACCAGAATAGGCGCTTTACCACCACAATCACCGCCTGTAGTCATTAGCAGCTCTAAAACGCTAAGGCACGCTATAACCATAGAATTTCCATAGAATACAACGTTTAGTGGATTATTAAGACTTTATTGAAAACTGCCCCAAAGCTATCAGTCCAGAATGTGTTTATTCAAAGAACTTGTGCTTTTCTCTACACCACATTGTCCTCTGTAACTTGAAAGGCATATGACATATAAAAAAAGCACACACACACATATATATAAATGAGTAATAATATATACAGTGAGGAAAATAAGTATTTGAACACCCTGCTATTTTGCAAGTTCTCCCACTTGGAAATCATGGAGGGGTCTGAAATTGTCATCGTAGGTGCATGTCCACTGTGAGAGACATAATCTAAAAAAAAAAATCCAGAAATCACAATGTATGATTTTTTAACTATTTATTTGTATGATACAGCTGCAAATAAGTATTTGAACACCTGTATATCAGCTAGAATTCTGACCCTCAAAGACCTGTTAGTCTGCCTTTAAAATGTCCACCTCCACTCCATTTATTATCCTAAATTAGATGCACCTGTTTGAGGTTGTTAGCTGCATAAAGACACCTGTCCACCCCATACAATCAGTAAGAATCCAACTACTAACATGGCCAAGACCAAAGAGCTGTCCAAAGACACTAGAGACAAAATTGTACACCTCCACAAGGCTGGAAAGGGCTATGGGGAAATTGCCAAGCAGCTTGGTGAAAAAAGGCCCACTGTTGGAGCAATCATTAGAAAATGGAAGAAGCTAAACATGACTGTCAATCTTCCTCGGACTGGGGCTCCATGCAAGATCTCACCTTGTGGGGTCTTAATGATCCTAAGAAAGGTGAGAAATCAGCCCAGAACTACACGGGAGGAGCTGGTCAATGACCTGAAAAGAGCTGGGACCACCGTTTCCAAGGTTACTATTGGTAATGCACTAAGACGTCATGGTTTGAAATCATGCATGGCACGGAAGGTTCCCCTGCTTAAACCAGCACATGTCAATGCCCGTCTTAAGTTTGCCAATGACCATTTGGATGATCCAGAGGAGTCATGGGAGAAAGTCATGTGGTCAGATGAGACCAAAATAGAACTTTTTGGTCATAATTCCACTAACCGTTTTTGGAGGAAGAAGAATGATGAGTACCATCCCAAGAACACCATCCCTACTGTGAAGCATGGGGGTGGTAGCATCATGCTTTAGGGGTGTTTTTCTGCACATGGGACAGGGCGACTGCACTGTATTAAGGAGAGGATGACCGGGGCCATGTATTACGAGATTTTGGGGAACAACCTCCTTCCCTCAGTTAGAGCATTGAAGATGGGTCGAGGCTGGGTCTTCCAACATGACAATGACCCGAAGCACACAGCCAGGATAACCAAGGAGTGGCTCTGTAAGAAGCATATCAAGGTTCTGGCGTGGCCTAGCCAGTCTCCAGACCTAAACCCAATAGAGAATCTTTGGAAGGAGCTCAAACTCCGTGTTTCTCAGCGACAGCCCAGAAACCTGACTGATCTAGAGAAGATCTGTGTGGAGGAGTGGGCCAAAATCCCTCCTGCAGTGTGTGCAAACCTGGTGAAAAACTACAGGAAACGTTTGACCTCTTTAATTGCAAACAAAGGCTACTGTACCAAATATTAACATTGATTTTCTCAGGTGTTCAAATACTTATTTGCAGCTGTATCATACAAATAAATAGTTAAAAAATCATACATTGTGATTTCTGGATTTTTTTTTTTTAGATTATGTCTCTCACAGTAGACATGCACCTATGATGACAATTTCAGACCCCTCCATGATTTCTAAGTGGGAGAACTTGCAAAATAGCAGGGTGTTCAAATACTTATTTTCCTCACTGCATATATATGAGCTGGTTTCAGTTGAACCATATTTTTGTCCATTACACATTAGCCGGGTCAATTATAACTGTTTATCGCAGTTAATTAAATGCATATGTGTTTTTTTTCACAGTCTAACAAATAAATAAATGGGTTATGTCAAATAATTTCTCACCTTGGCAAATTTCCTTGGCTTTTTATTTTTGGCTATTTTCCTAAAATTTTTCATAGCACAAAAGTGTTTTGCTGCCAAAGTGAAGGAAAATGTGTCCAGTCTACAACTTGAGATTTACATAAGCCTGATGTCCTTCTCTACAGAAGACATCAACACTGTTTTGATGTGATACTGAAGTGAGAAGCGTTTTACTGTGGGAGATGAAATGGGACCGCATGCTGCTTTCTGCAGTGTGCGGGATAATACCAATGTAGTCGCAGATTAGGACTTTGCAAACACAGATGTTTAAAATTTCCCGAGAGCTTGCGAAGTCCTGTTATCCTTGGTAAGGTGTCACAATGGTACATTTGTGGCATAAATAAAGGGGTTGCTGATGCATCGTGTTAATATTTTCACAGGATATTTTGTCATGTTCTGACAATGTTTGAATTTTACACATTTTAACGGTAAAAAACTGGTAATTACCGACTAACGGAAACCCTGTTGCTAGTGTCACTTAAGATTTAAAATACGATTATGTTGAAACATTGAATACGTTTCTGTGAAAAAAAATAATAATTGTGGGTGCCATTTTTTATTTTTATAATCATATCGAATTGTAAGGCTTCTGTATTGTATCGTACAAATGTGTGTATCGTTACATGCCTACTCACGGATAATTCAAATTATTTCCAATACGTTGAAAGTTAAATAAAAATGCATCTTTCATTTTGAAACATTTCCACTTTGAAGAATGCTAATAGTGGTTATAAAAAGAGTGAGAGGACAAGGGGGGGTGAACACAACAACTGTCTGATTCAATTCACTCAGCTTTATTTCACTAATGCAGTTAACAGCATCACAAATTCTCACAATTACTCGGAACAAAATAGACAAATTATACACAGTTTTGTAAGCTCACAATACTGTACTCACTGGTAATCAGGGGTGTAAAGTAACGAATTACAAATAATTTTCCCAGGAATTGTACTTTAATGCTATGGTTTGTAATCCAGAGAGGCTAGCAGTTAGCAAGCTAGCTTTGAAAGCATAGAGCCCGCCCTCGCTTCAGAGGTGTCTCCAAAGCCACGCCTCCTCTATCACACATGAACACACACACAGAGCCGAGTCTAAGTGATTGGTGGAGAGATGTGTTGGTGGAATAGATCAATGGTTTCAGATTACCTCATGTCTCATTCACATGTTAGACATTACAATAATAAGGAATGTTATCTCGCACTCTGCACAGCATCAAGGAACCCGCGCTGATGACGTGTGATTGTTACGTGGTGGTTTGCAAATATAGATTGACAGACAGGAAGGACATCCTATCATTACATACATTTTTTTTGTCCTGTTCCTTCCACAGAAGATATATATATTTTGTTTTACACTTTAGACCACTTAAAGTATTGATTGCTATCAGGATGTGAAGAGACTTTCAACCAGTATAACAAAATGTTTCTGGAAAAGATTGCACACCCTAACTTTAAGTAGTTTAAAAATGTTATACTTTTACTTGAGTTCATTTTAAGTGCTGTAACTGTCCTTATAATGCGCTATTTTCCCACTGGCTGTGTTCTCTACTTCCCTGTCCTGATTTTATTTTTAGCTATCAACATGATTGGCTAGGGAGAGTTTCATGACTCTTTCATGACGTAAAAAACGGCAGCTGTAGATCAGCGCCAACTGTGGAGGATGCCTCAAGTACAGTTTACAGCTGAACATCACGGCCGCACCTGAAAGAGATTTTCGCAATGAAAAAGGCCAATTGCTTGATCTTGGTGAGGCATTATTGTAAACGTAGTCGGTTATGTCTAAAGTGAATGTAAACAATGGGTCAAAAAGAGTATTTGCATCAAAATGTCGGACTTGAAGTGAACATGTAACCGAATTGAGCACTGTCTAGTAGGCAATGTCATATAAAGGATATTAATCAAACAACTATAACAAGGAAACGATAAAACCACTGAACAACTTTAAGCTTTAAAAGTATTAATATAATAGAATATGTTTTTAATAATATTCTTAGTTTTTTTAATAATACTGACCCCTGATGTAGAGAGAGTGGTAATTTATATAATAAATTTAAAAAAAATATTTATATAATAAATTACCAGGAAAGGGTGACTAAACGATGTGAGAATTTTCGTTTTTGGCTGAACTATTCCTAGTCCAATGTGGCCCCTGTACCAAACAACTGCTCTACCTCCTCTATTGTGCGGGACATAAATGCTTTTTTAGTGTTGTTTTGTTTTCCTTCCATTGTTTTGAACATATTTTATGCGCAACAGTAACTCTCTCAGTCGGCATTTAGTTAAATTTTGACCCTACACATAAACTGATTTTAATGTAATTGTTTCATATATTATGATATCTTTTCATTTCTGAAATCATGTCACCCTTTTATTTTTTTAAATCAGATTTATGTAGTGTTTACAGTATCATAGATAAGTGATGTTTTTAAAAATTGTCAATCATAAACACCTATAAAATACCTATATTTTTTATTCTTTCTGGGAAACAGCCATAAAAGTGAATGTAAATTATGATATGTGTGCAACATTTATACATTTGCAGCATAGATGTTTTATTATAAAGGGGCATATCTTTCACAACTCTACTCAGTACTCATGAGTACTTTTAAATGAGCTACTCTTTTACTCAAGTAGATTTTAGGACATGTACTTTTACTCTACTCAAACTAAATGGTTTAAGAATTAACAGTACTTTTACTTGAGTATTATTTTCAGTACTCTTTCCACCCCTGCTGGTAATTTATATTTGTAACTTAATGTGCAAATAAATGTCAAGCCATGCACTCTGTATTGAATGTTAATGTTTTTTACACTTGAGACTTATTTCAAGACTTTGATTCAGAAACATAAGTGCTTAGATCGGTAAACACACTCACATTAAGGATGGATCGATAGCATTTGTGTTTGGAACAATCAAAGTAAACCACGTCTCAAAGGAGTCCCATTCAGAGTCAGTCCACCTTAACGCATATCTTGAAACACTCACATTAATAAATGCGTGCTACGTAAACTTTTAAAAGATGTTACCCTCTGACTTAAAGCCTATCCTGCCCTTCTGTCAGCACCCTGGGATGGGGTTTGAGTCACAGTAATTTCAACTGTCTCAACTGAGGTGCTTGAGAGTTTGATCCCAAAATTGCTTACTATCTAATTTGTTCTCCTAGCAAGTACTGTTGCAGTACGCTGTATTTTATGTAAGCAAATAGGCAACATTCGTAATGGTACTGAAACTGGAAACATGCTCAGTTTTAACAAGGCACAGCAGCCCCTCAGTACACTAGAGCAGAAGGGAAAAAAGCATTGACTTCCCTGAAACTTCACCTGGTGCAGAACAATCTGGAACAATCCCCTCTATGCAGCCTGAACTTGTTCATATGGTTGAATCTTTGCGACACCTGCGCTGAAAACAATCTAGACGCAGGTCAAAGAATAACAAGCGTTTTTGACAATTTTAAGTTCCGGACCTGCACGAGACGCTGGGGAAAAAATGCAAGACTTGGTGCAAATGGCAAAGACCTTCGTCCAGCAGGTGTATAAACAATGAGAAAACAACAGATGCGCACAGACACATTTGGTGTGAACGGCCCCTATTTCGTCCGTTCGCACGTCTGTGAGAGCGTGTGCATGAAAAAAGTTCGATAAGCCCGTTTATTTTACAAACCTGACCCAAACCCGAAGTCTTACCTGAAAACTGACCTGAACCCCGCCTGAAACCAGTCAGGTTCTTTGGTCCCATCAGGCCCGGGTCAGGTTACAGACCTCTAAGTGTTTCATTATCTTTTAACAAAGTTTGACTGTAGCACAACCTTGTCACTTAATTAATTTGTTACGGAATTGTGTCTGGATAATGAAAACACATTAGCACCTTCTTTGAATGTGGACAGAATCGCATTCTGGAATCAGTTTGAAATTGGTGTTTATTTTAGCATTTTAAGATTTTGCACTTGAAGCTTTAGTAATCTTCATTTATTATCACGTAATTGTGCATTCCTACGTTTTATATGCTTAATATGTAATAATAAGTGAAATATGCTCTTTATTCTCTTGTAGGAGTAACCTGGAAGAGCCAAGTGTACCATCATCAGCCAGTGATGCCCACGGAGGTACAGCCTCTCAAAGTTTCTCTCAATATTCTCATTTGCCAGATCTTTAGACTGAACTCTCTGTCTGTTTCTTTCTCCCTTGTGTCCTTTTAGGGGATTTAATTTTTAAGGCAGCAGTGCCCGTCCAGCACCCCCCTCTAGATACCTTCCCAAAGACGCCTTCTAAAGGCTTCCATTATGCTGGCAGGACCGTTCATAAATGTCAGCAGTGTACCAAGTATTTCATCTATCGCTCTGATCTTGTAAAGCACCAGGAATCTCACACCCCGGCAAAGGCGCATCAGTGCCCTCAGTGCGGGCTTGCTTTTGACAACCCAACACAACTGGCATCACACGGTAAAGGCTGTAAGTCCAGAGTCTTTAAATGCCTCAGGTGTTCAGCCCACTTTACTTCTCTCAAGACCCTGTACAGACACAACCGAGTACACAAAGAGAAAACCACCCACAAATGCCCTGAATGTGGACGGATATTCACCAGTCTGTCGCAACTGGTCGGTCACCGGCGAACTCACAGAGCTCCCTCCATTAAAAGGAGCTATGATTGCAAAGAATGTGGTGAGACGTTTGGGTCATACCGAGACAGTTTGATCCACCAGAAGATCCATAAAGCTAAAGACGTTCAATCGTCTAAACAAGAACGGCAGCCAGGAAAGTGTCGCTTTTGCGACTTAACGTTCAGCGTTGACAGCGAATTACGAAGCCATCTCAAAAGTCATGCGGAATTCCGGCCGTATATATGTGACCAGTGTGGGAAGTGCTTTTCGGCCAACAGCAGTCTGCTTGCCCACCTCTCGAACCACACGGGTGAGAAACCTCTCCTATGTTCGCAATGTGGAAAACGTTTTTACAGCAAAATCCAATTGAAGTCGCATATGAGATGTCATTCGGGTGAACGGCCGCACATCTGTCCGTACTGTGAGAAGCAGTTTACCTTGTCTGGGAATTTGAAGATTCACATCAGAATTCACACTGGAGAGAAGCCGTACGTTTGCCGCCAATGCGGAAAGGGATTCGTATCTGCTGGATGCTTGCAAGTGCATATACGCTCCCATACGGGCGAAAAACCATATCAGTGCAAAATCTGCAACAAGAAATTTGTGGTTTCGAGTCACTTGACGGCACATATGTGCTTTCACACAGGAGAGCGTCCGCACTGTTGTTTGCAGTGTGGGAAAAGGTTCATCCGACGATATGACTTGAGCAAACACATGTACACTCATATTGGAAAGAGGCCCTTTCCATGCCCCCTGTGCCCGAAGGCTTACACATGTCGCACACACTTGAATCGGCACATGAAGAGCCACAGCGTTGGACTTTAAATCGATTTGAGTGCCTCGTGTGGAGTGAAACATCAATGATTTCATCACATTTTCTCACCCTATTGGCGTTCCGAACCTGTATGGCTTTCTTTCTTACTTAGAATACAAAAGGAGAAGTTTAGCAGAATGTTTACGCTACTCTTTTTTTTCATACAATCAAACTGAACAGTGACCAGTGGCTGCCAAGCTCTAAAAGCACCATAAAACTTATGCGCTTTAAATGAGTCTTCTGAAGCCGTAAAATAGCTTTATCGTAGGAAAAGACCAAAATTGAAGCTGTTCACCAAAGTTCTCAAATTCACATTGACATATGTTCATATTTGGCACATGACGACATGTTAAGCTAGGTCTAATGTCAATGATGGCGAATGTGTTTGTCTCCAAAAATCACGACATGCTAAATTTGAATATCCACATATTCAACCTGTACGTGAGATTTGAGAGGATTTTTTGTGAATATCTTTTCACCTGTTTCTCACACAAAGCTAGTGTATGTCTTCATAAGACTTGGAATGTAGCGCAGAAGTGGCATGAACTATTGTTGGTACTTTTGTGGTGCTTTTTTTGTTGTCATTCCCATCCACTTACATCATATGGAAAACTGCAGTGTGAACTTTCTCCTTCTACAACATGAACGTTTCTTTTTGTTGTCTTTGGAAGAAACTCATATGGGTTTGGAACAACATAAGGGCGAGTAATTAATGACAGACATAAAAAAGAAATGTGGTGAAATAACTTGAACTAGAACAACTTAAACCGGAGTCCTGAAATCGGTTTGGACTGTTAATGTGTAACCATGGATATTTACTGTAGAAATCTAGTCTTAGAGACCAATGTGCTTTTTATTATTTTAGATATGTTTTTCATTTAAATTTAGCATGAGCATTAGTCGTCAGTAAGCAACTATGAATGAAATATGCTGAATGTATAGCCTCATACTAAACAATAAATGTGTTGTAAATGTGTCCCACATCACTTAACATGGGAATTAAAAATCTCATATGATTCATCAATGTCGTGTCAGATTTTTTTATTTTGCCGTCCACAAAAACAGTGAACCTCGTAATCTTCAATGAATGCTTGTCATTGGCAGGACCATACACAGGGCCTCCACTGTCTTCACTGATCCTGGAAGCTTTCATCCCTACCCACAGAATAAATATAAAAAACGCAAACCCGATGAACAAAGCAGTGATTGCAGATGTCATATATAGGCACTGGTGCTCCTGCCAATGTTCCACAAATTTTTCCTCCATTTCTTCGCTCAAATGAGACTTTCTTGATACCGCAGCCATGCTTGTTGATGTTCTGTTGCAGGTACATCAGGACTCCTCCCACTGAAACTTCCCGTGCCCCATTTCTTGCTCTCTCATTGGCTGTATTTCAACGTTGCTGTTGTATTCAGTCAAAACATATTTCACACTGCACGATTTGGAATTGCAGACAGGTTCAGATATTTAACATTCTAGATATCTCGCTGACATCGGTAACGCGTCAGCGCTTCTCTCAAATCACGTCTTTGATAGTTCATACATTGCAATCGTCGTTAGAGGGTGCAAGCTCAAATTTGACCATGATTTCGGGCTTTTATCAGCGATCTCCACAAAACTGTCGGCGAGTGAAAATCGGGCTTAAAATCGTACGTTTTAACACTTATTAATACATGTTTTATCTTGCACTTTAGTTTAGAATGACGTGAACACAAGCGCATAAACGTCACATCCTTTGGACATTCCCGGTCAAAGTGACCCGCTCCCTTCCAGTGTTGCCAACTATTTTCAATGGAAAGTAGCTAAAGCCTGCTTGAAAAGTAGCTAAATGTCGCCAGATGACGTCATACGTCATTAGCATATTAATGACGTCATCGCGTCGTATTTGCATTCTGCCTAATTTGTCGGTACTGTAGCCTACTTCAGTTTATAATAACGGTTATCTCCCCTAAACCGTGCTCATACTGTTTTTATAGAAGTATATAGCCGAATGTCCAGTAAAACGGTTCTCAATTACATATTTTCTGTTAGACAACGTAACGGAACTTAGCTAACGTTACATGTTTATGAGTTTGAAGAAGGTTTATTGTTGTGTTTGGATAAGTAAAATGTATAGAGTCTGTAAATATACGATCTGAAGTCGGAGAGTTCAGAAACCGAACCGGAATGAACTAAAACTCTGATTAGTAGTGAATATAAGCGCATGCCAAGAAAAAACGGTCAAATTAAATGTTTTGAATTAAAACAAAGGAAAAGGCAGCTGATATGTGATCACTGATTGGTTCCTGCTAACACAGCGTGCACATGCGCAGCTCATTCATGTCTATGTCCGCTGGCGTGCAGTCAACGGAATGTGCTGCTCCTCTCAGCCGCTCACTGAACAGAGCAGACGCAGCGGGGAAGTAAGACCTCACGCTTGCAGTACTGGCAATATTTGGAATTTTGAAAGTTGCTAAGGTTTGTCCAAAAAGTCGCTAGATTTGTCGCTAGTCGCTTTTTTGAAAAAATGTCGCTAAAGGGGTCTGAAAAGTCGCTAAAAATAGCGACAAAGTCGCTAACTTGGCAACAATGCTCCCTTCCCTTACAAGCCATTTGCACATTGGCAAAAAAAAAAGTGAATATTACATGAAAATTTTACATATTGCAACTTTAATAAACAATATTTGGCTAAAACAAAAGATATCACATGAAATGTACAAATGTCTTGTATATCGGTCAATGACATTATTCAAATGTTTTTGTCCGGTTTTATTAAGTTATTTAAAAATGCAATTCACACAAAACTATTAATTGAACACACCTCTGCTAAGAAAAACATGTTTTCAATTTATATGTCCGCATTCATTTTGATATTGTTTCTATGGCATAAATGTCTACGGCCCGGGTTTACTTAAGTTTGCATATAAACATCTTGATAGCATGCACATAAAATGACCGAGCTGACCTACATCACATAATATCGTCTACTTCACAGTAGCGCATTTTGTCAGTTTTGTGGCTTTCCCTTCAATGATTACGACACATGCTATCGGACTTACCGTAAATATGAGTTTTGCACATGAAGTCATAATTCTGACTGAGAAACTCTAAGATCATTTTGATACCCAAGTTTCCAAGTTGGGAGGAGACATAAACTTTCAACATAGTTAAGAAGTTTCTGTAGTGAATGATAGGTTTAAGTTTAAATTCTTTAAAATTAGTTAAGTAAAAAAAATTTTTTAAGACAACACACAATCAATAATACTCTAAAACCAAACATTTACAACATGTTATAAAACAAGCAAAAAAAGTTCATACTAAATATGTGCGTGGCGAGTGCATGGATGCCGCGGAGAATAGCGTGAAGCCTCCACGTGCACTATGTCCAGATGCGGGGATTGACGTCTCAGACATGGAGGCAACTGAGATTCGTCCTCCGCCAACTGTATTGAGGCGTTTCATTACGCCACCATGAGGAATAAGAGCACATTGGGGATTGGGCATTCCAAATTGTAGAGAAAAGGGGAGAAAATAAAAAAAAATCAAAGTGCTGATGTGTGACACGTCGCTAACCTTTGAGTGTGTGTGTGTGTATGTGCAAACGGACGTCTCATGACTTGTGTGGTCACACCCCCGTGACCCATTTAGAGGGTATAAAAGTACAAGTACAGCTGTTGTTCGCAGATTTGTATATCATCTGGTGCTTGCTTGAGCTCTAATAAAAGCCACTCTATGAAGTCCTCGGTGTCATGTGTTTCTTTCTGGCTTAAGAGAGAAACATCTCTCCGGTCCAACACACACAAGACTTCCCATATAAACCAGATTTCATGATGGTTTAGTGTATAATAGAGTTCAGTTTAAATGGCAGCTGTGGACTCCTTTCTCAAAGCTTTGTGCATCATAGGATTTTGACCAATCGCAGGCTGCAGCACCTCCAACAGTCCCTATACACCCCTAAAGTACCTACACCAGAGTAGGAGTTAAAAATTCCCCAAAACGGCTCTAAGGATCTATAGTTCCTTACGTGCAAATGCAACGAAAAGTACTAGTCCCGGGGAAAGTACCTAAAATGTGTTTTAGTACTGGCAGTGGAAAAGGGCCTTTTGAAACTTTCCGTTCCAGCTTCACTCTGTATTTAAACGTATGTAATGCAGGGACATTGTCCTGCTCCGAGCATGAAAGCAAAGAGAGGAAAACTGGATCATCTGCATATTTTACCACATCACAGTTGGCATGAGAACTTTGGCAGTCATATAGAGTGAAAAAAGAATTGGGAAAGGACACTTCCTCAAGGTGATTTGGTAGAAGAGTATAATGTATCCGGTAGTGCTGTATTTGTCTTTATTTGTTTAGCGCTTTAAACAACACACATAGTTTCAAAGCAGCTTTACAGAAAATGATGCTGTAACAGAAAATGAAGCTTTAATATCTGTAATGTCTTACAGTCATCATTGTACAGTTTGATGAAAATGTGGATTATGCCATTATATATATCTACATATACCGATCAGAAACAACATTAAAACCACCTGCCTAATATTGTGTAGGTCCCCCTTGAGCTGCCAAAACACATCTCAGAACAGCATTCAGAGATGATATTCTTCTCACTACAGTTGTACAGAGCGGTTATCTGAATTACAGTAGACTTTATCAGTTTGAACCAGTCTGGCCATTCTCTGTTGACCTCTCTCATCTACAGGACGCTTCCATTCACAGAACTGATACAAGAAAAAACTATTGGGAAATTGGTAATCATACCCGATTGCCAAAACATGTTTTTTTCTTACCCCATTTGCAAATAGTTTTTCTTGTTTGTTTTTTTAAGCATAAATCTCACAACATTTTGTTAGATTTATCAAAAAACATGACAAAATATCTGAAGAAAATGTTTCCAAGAATCTTGTTCTAAGGATGCCAACATGGTACATTTGTCTTGCTTTCCAGTCAAATGAGTATGACAATTCATTTATGCAGTGACATTCCCTGAGAATCAGACCAATGACAGTGACATCGAGAACACAATGTTGAGCCGCAGTCTTTAAATGTACCAAAGATCAATGAAAATCCAATGGCAAGTAAACTTAGTTGTCCAGATCAGTGTTGTCACTGATTGGTTGACTGACCTCCAGATGATTCTGGAGGTGTTTAATGTAGCTTATGGCAGCTCGCAGAGTCTCTACCTTGCTGAGCCGTTTATCCTCAAATTCTTGTGGCAAATGTTTTCGGAGTCTGGCGTATCCCTCATTGACAAATCGAACTCTCTGTCTCTCTCTTTCGTTGCGTTTGTGGATGAATGCAGGCTCAAAGGAATTCTCGTGCACACTGAAGTGCCTGTGATAAGCCAGGTACGAAAAGCATCCAATGTACGGCTGACTGCAAACTGGCTCCTGGTAATTCTGTGGATTTTGAAGTGCATCTCTAAATGGGGAATACTGGTGGTCCAAAGACAAGCCAAAAACCAAAGGCTTAGTATAGGACACTCGCTCCACAACACCATGATCTAAATCCATTTCTCTGGAGAAAAATACACATAACAATATCACAGTTCTTCAAATTGAAAGAAATAATAAAATCAATGAAATTTATAGTTATTGCCTTACTTTGTAGAGCACATTTGGTCTGGTCTATCTCTGCAGTTGACATGGATAGATAGTTGGTCATGAAGTCTATTGTGCACAGAATATTACCATCTTCTCCCTCCGCTGGTTGTTTCGTAACTGGGAGTAAACACTTTGCTGCTCTTTTGAGGTAGTTTGACACAAGTAAGCCAATAGGAGGATGTCTCTACTCCTTATAAGATAGTATCTCTGCTATTTCTGAGAGGGGGTGCCCTCGTGCCCTCTGTAGTGTATGTTGATATGGTTCTTATGTTATCCTGTTGAATCATATTTAAATGTCAATGGTGTAATTACACAATTACCTGCTGCTCAGATATATTTATTTATTTCTGAAGTTAACACATTCCTATGAATATGCACACAAGTTGGAAGATATACTAAGTATAACGGTGTGTTTCTTCAAATATGGGCACATTTGACCCTGTTTATTTAATTTGGCTATTAATGATGTCCAACAGCAATTTTTGTTTTTCCACCACATCTCAAAGGACGTACTACTGGACGTGCTGTTTGTTTTTCTGCATGCATAGAAATACCCAGATGAACAAAATATACTAAATATTAATAGGCTTACTGTATGTAAAAAACAATATATGTTTTCACATATTTTGACTCCACAACATAGCGTAAGAGCTAAAACAAGCAAATAACAGAGTACAGGTCTCCAGACTTAAGAAATGACTTGCTCCTAAACGGAAACATTAAGGAGCCAAATGGCTGTTTTTAGTTGCCAAATCACAGATTTGCTTGATTTCGATTGCTGTTCAGAAACACGTTAGAAAGCCGAAGAAAAGGAAGGCAGCTGATAAGTAATCGAAGGTTTAATAAACAGGATATATAGTTGAGAAGATACGTTTGCATTCACACCCCTTTCATAATTAATACAAAAATAAGAGATAATATTATTTTATTTAGTACTGCACTTCAGAATGTACATTACAGATATTTACATTAAGTACTGTATGCATATAGTACTGCGTCTTCTTGAGCATCAATAAATGTTTGCACCTTAATAGTTTGTGTAATAGTTGTGTACAAGTCCCTCAATTGTCCAAAGTGTTTTGGATCGGAGGTATAGTTAGTTTATTTTGTATTATTTAATTCTAGTGCATTCTATGTGAACACATGGTGTACAATGAAGATCTTTAGATGGTTTAGGATATCTTTGCAAAAAAAGAGTGAAATCAACTGGTAAACTGAAAGAATATTTTTTTTCAATAATACTTTAAACATCGAACTAAATGAAATCAAACATGGAAGATACATAGTTTGCACATCAATTGCTGCTGTTGTGTGAAAATGTTGGTTGTTTTATCTGTGCTAAACTAGCTGAATCTGGATCCTCAAACACCTTTGAAATAAATGTATGCTATAACCTGAATATATGATTTCCCAGATATGAGGCATTTCAGTGTTTAAGATATTGATAGAAAGTGTTATGCTATTATTGTACTTGTGAATTAAGTTCCTCCTCGCCCACTGCTTGCCATTGAACTATTACGATCAGGGTACCAGCAACTGACTTAATTACCGGCTCTTTTTCACACGGAAGGTCTTTTGTTGACACTGTCATTACTCCTTGACAGAGCACTCTTTCATCCTTCCACGATTCATTGGTTTTCCCCTCTGCTGGTCTTCTCTCACACTGATTTCCAGTCCATTTTGATGGTTTAGAGTTTTCAGAAAAAGGGCACGCATACCTTGTTCCTGTAGTTTAGCTAAAGCGTGAAGCCTAAGAAGAGATAACGGGGCATTTTTTTGTCTTGATGTGGCTTATACTTCCTTCCTTTTCCAAAGTACTGTAACAAATACATTCCAGAGCATATTATTCCGATGGGTTTGCGTGCCTTCAGACACTTTGGGTGTTTGATTATCTTTGAGAAGTATGTTTGGAAAGACATGGTAAATGTGATATATAATGAAGAAAGTCTGTGTGATGACCCAGTACACTAGAGTACAGCTGGGGCCAATAGAGACCACACCACAACATTCCACCAAAGGTGGAGCAAATCACACATGTGAAAGTCTCAAGCCACAGTACAGTATAAACACAGTACAAAACATAATCAAGGAGAGAGGTTATTAATTAGTTATTTATTTTTGTGAATTTTCTCAATATCTGAGCATTACATTAATATATGAAAATGGTTGAAGTATACAAAATATGTTTTTATTTCTCCACTGAAGGATTGAATCTCACTTGAATGTGTTGACCTGGATTTCAAAGCCATCAAATGACTCCTTAACGTGGAGTGGTGAGACACATGGGACACAGTAAGAAGTCCATTGTCCATTGGGTTGTGTACCAAAAGGAGATGGTTTTGGGGGGTCTTCCATTCAGTATAACTTAATTCTGTTGGACTTGTACTGTACCTTGAGATGAGTAAGGTACTACAGCAGGATTGCAGAGGACAAGTAAACATACTCTGGACCCAATGCTCTCCAGTTCATGCATCCAGATGAACTCTCTCCTGTTGCATACACACACACACACAACACACTCTTTTGTTTGGCAATAATTTAACCAGCATTTAAAACTGGTCTCTTCCATCACCGTGACCTTTGGCTTTTGTTTTTTTAGCTATCCTGGGTTAAGTGGTTGATATTTTGACAGGCTTAATATTTTAATTCGTTTTATATTATTTAATTTAATGAACTATTTTAAGTTCATCACAGTTACAGAACTTGTATCAACAAGGTTTAAGTTTTAAAACAGCCACGGAGTAGTCCCAAAGAAGAGCATAAGAACCTTCCCTCAAGCAACTTCCGACTTTCCCATCTGGCTCTCACTTCCATGTCTTGCCGCTTGTCCTCAAGTCTCAAATCAAGTCATTTTCTTCATTTAAAAAAGCAAGTCACTAGTCATTAAATTTGCAACTCGAGTCAAGTCATGTAAACAACATGATCATACGGGAGGTCGGTATGTTTTTTCCAAGAGTTCTGGTACACATCGGCCACATTATGCCATCTCCAAACATCGGCTCCAATTTTTTTAACTTCCCCTGTAGCGTGACCAGAAGTGTGACGCATCAGAGATGCAAATTTAATGACTAGTGATTTTCTTTTTTTAATGAAGAAAATGACTTGACTTGAGGACAAGCGGCAAGACGTGGAAGTGAGAGCCAGATGGGAAAGTTGGAAGTTGGAGACCCAGGTTTGGATCCTGCAGTAAAACCAGGAGTGTGTGCTTGTGTGCACTAACAATACAAGCACACAAATGCACCCCAGTGATGGGTTGAAATGAGAGAGAAAGAACAGGTTACAATGAGACTGTGGTGTCCTGCTAGGATTACTAACTTCAAAAGACAATGAGCATTTGTAATAATGTGGCTTCACCAATAATATTAATAATACTCCATGCATTGTCTGTACGAGTAATGAGTCAAGGCACAAACAGAGGTGGGTTGAGTAGCCGACACCTTTACTCAAGTAAAAGTACTAATACTTTAAAAAAGATGATTACTCAAGTAGAAGTAAAAGTAATAAAGTTAATAATTACACGAGTACGAGTAAGAAAGTATCTAATGAAAAAATACTCAAGTAGCAATTTACTAGTTACTTCCAATATGATTAAAATTCAGAATCACAGAATGATGATGATGTAATGTCTGAGAATCATATAAATCATGATGTATGTTTACTCTATATTCCATTACATAAAACACATCTAACATGTACAGGTGCGGCGTTTGAGAATGTACATCATAAGGAAATATATCCAGTGATTTTACACTGTGTGACATGAGGTGGAACAGGAGAGACGTGATCAGTAAAGGGCAAGAGTGTTTTATTCTGTGAGCAAACGGCAATCACTAAAGGTTTAGTCAGTGAGTTCATTTCTCATGTGTAATAATCGCCAGTCTCAGCAAAATCCACAGCAAGTGATATTGATCAGAAATGGCAATAAACCATATTGTTGACTTTATATCACTGACTATGAGTATAAATGTGTGAAAGTGTTTGATGATTCACTCAGCAAAATGTATTGCTAAAACATTACAAAGACTGTGAACTGTGGAGTACTGAATAGCCTACGTGCACAAGCGTAGTGACGAACTTCCGCTGTCGCCAGAAGTCGGCATATCTTTTTCCGGTTTACTTGCGCGTCGCCCAAAATGTCTGTTTTTACTCGATGTCTCCATGATCTTCCGAAAATTAGCGTCAGCGATGTTCATCGCATTGTTGATGCCTGGTCCCCTGCTCCGACAAGCAAGAGGGACAAGGGCTTTAAACTCTACATATCGAGTTATCTGCACAACTACAAGGGTAAGTATTTTAATCTAATGTGGTGTGCCGGCAGATAGCGGCTAAGCTAGTTCGCCACGTGTTCATTTTTAATGTGTGGTGGTGGTGTAGTGGTCTAATCACATAACTTGTAATCTGATTATCAGAAGGACACTGGTTCAAGCCCCACAGTCACCACCATTGTGTCCTTGAGCAAGGCACTTAACTCCAGGTTGCTCCAAGGGGATTGTCCCTGTAATAAGTGCACTGTAAGTCGATTTGGATAAAAGCGTCTGCCAAATGCATAAATGTAAATGTAATGTAACGTTTAGTATAGAAGCTTGTTTTTTCTTAGTTTTAAAGCAGACTGTTTGTTAATTTTTGTGATAATTGTAATATCAATTATATTAACTTGCTCTCCTCTCAGTTTCTAATAAAGATCAGGGCACAGGTGAAGTCACTGTCAGGGCATTGTGTTACAGGTCCATGAGGAAAACGGAGAAACCTCACAGTTTGAGTGTATGATGAAGCTAGAATTGATAAGACCGCAGTTACAGGCTTGTTACTTTAATAGCCCGATGTTCCCGATGTTCCTGGGGACTCGGCTAAGGTTATTCATGTTTAATGTAACTCAAATCAAATGAAAACAGTTATTGTAGGCAGGTAAGTTTCCCTAGCTGGTCCCCTCCGGGTAAAATGCGTTCTTATTCAAGTTTTCAACTCAGTCATTCGTTTAAGATGCAATCTTGTGTTATTAGTATTAGGTTATCATGATTATACAGTGAGCAAGCTATATAAATAAGTATTTAATATAATAAAAGTGTAGAGCAACAACCGAGGGTGTAAGGTAAAGGCTGAATATTGTAGATTTATTACAATATGTTGCATGTTTGAATTAAAATACCTGTGGATATGCAGGAGCACACACACTACAAAGGCCTGACTGGAGATTTGCCTGATCTATCCATCCTTCAGGTGAGTAGGGATATAACAATAGCAAATTTCACTGTACAGTATGATATATCAACCAAAATCTGTATACCAATATTTCATTTTCTTTTTCCTCCCCTTTTACAAACAAATATTCTGCTTCAAAGAAAAAAAAATGAAATTGATGTTATCATAAGGGTTCTTCAAGTCAAGTCAAGTCAAGTGGTTTTTATTGTCGTTTCAACCATATACAGTTAGTACAGTACACAGCAAAACGAGACAACGTTCCTCCAGGACCATGGTGCTACATAAAAACAACAAAGGACCAACATAGGACCACATGAGACTACACAACGAAATAAAATACCTATATAAACTACCTATATAAAGTGCACGTGCAAACATGTGCAAAAAGTACGGGACAGTACAACAAATTACTGACAATGAACAGGACAATAGACAGTGCAGCGCCGACCAGTACTCAGTAGTGCAAAAAGATGACAGTTTCTAAAAATGTAAACATAACATACTATGAGATAATTGTTGTGCTGAATCTTTAAAACGATTCTCAAAGAACTACATTTCCCAGAGTGCACCAGCAGTAGCGATCCAGGTGCTTTATTAAGAGCACCTGCTGAAGCAAAAAAGGTTCACAGTCATTCAGACAAGCAAACTTCAGAGAAGACACTCCAAGTTCACTCACAGGTTCAGTCCAAAGACGCCAATGGTTGGTGAAATGTTTAATTAATTTTTATGATGTTTGAAATACTGCTAAATATGTTCAAGCTATGTTTAACTTCTTGGTAGATGGTTTAAGAAACACATTGCAGTATTGACTTCATTGATTTTGTGTTAAATGGGTTTGTGCTAAGAAATATTTAATTTGTGATTGGGAAAATTAAAAGTATAAGATTTGAAGGATGTACAAAGTTAAAAATGGTAAAATATTACATTTCTAGTAGATGTTAAAAATTTACAAATGAATTTGAATTCATGAAATCATTTTTCTTTATGTAAAAGGAGTTAAATGGTTAACTCATTTAAAATTAATCTAAAATGCTTCACGAAATGTTTAATTAGAATGGTAATGTTTGTTCTCTGGTTTGAAGGTTTACAACCTATCACATTACAACCTAAAATGTTGAACAGACCAATCAACTGACAAAGAAATGAGAATAAAAGTGATTGAGTTGGAAAATTGAGTTGTCCTTGTGTCCTTTGGATGTTGAACTGGAGGAGGACTTGACAGTTGTAAACCACGCGGAGCGGCCTGGCCCTGAGGATAAACGGCTTCAGATCCAGAAAGAAGCTGTTGACGTGAAGGAAGTCAAGATGGCGGAAGATGTTCTGGGGAAGTCGGTCCAGCAGCTCAAAAAGGAGAGGACCGCTGCAAAAAGCAGCTTCACCAGACAAGCCAACTTCATTTCAAGAGGTGCAAGCAGCATGCTTCAGGTGGAGTTAAACGAGGAATTTACTAAGCTTTCAGACTGTTTCAGAAAGATGCTCGATGCCAGTGATGATTACAGGATTGGATTGGAGGCTGATGTTAAGACTGAAGGAATGAAAGGTCTTGATGAACAGCAAGAGGCCGACATTGAGAGAGCTGTAAATGAAGGTGAAACAAAGTTGGCTGAGATAGGAGGCATTGTTCAAACAAACCTATGGTCGAGGTATGGAAGGAGTGAACTTCTTGGGGCAATCCTGGAAGCAGAAAAAGTCAACGATGAATCGGTTGACGTACCTGTGGTAGGTGCTAATTTAGAGGGCTATGAAGTGTGCCTCTCTCTCTGGAGAAGAGAATAAAAGAGACCGTCTCAGCAATGTCAACATGGGAGAGATGGATCCCTGAAGAATTAAAGGATGAATTAGATGGAAGAGTCAAGAACGTAAGAGCATCCTACTACAGGCTTGAGTTAAGGAAGGCTGAATTTGCCACTGCACGGACGATCGATGGGCAAGGAACAGGAGTGAGATGACCCCAACCAGCAATATCCACACCAATAGTGAGAATCAAGCCAACCTCTCTACCCATCTTCAATGGAAGCAAGAGAGAATATCACAGATGGAGGAAAGACTGGGAAAGTCTGCAAAAGCAGGGAGAGCCATCCGGATCGACTGAAGTTAAGAAAATTCAACTCTTGGAGAGTGTGGATGACAAGATCTCAAAAGACCTCAGACTTTCTACCTACACCACCACGAAATGACATGTTCAGAGTCCTGGAGAACAGATATGGAAATAAGTCAACCATCATAGTAGAAATCCTTGAAGAACTTGAGAAACTGCCACATGTGAAAGGGAACCAGCCAAGAAAGGTAATTGACCTCATACAGTCAGTAGAGAAGGCCCTAGCAGATCTCACAGAGTTAGGAAACTCTGGAGCCATAAAAACCCATTGGTAATTAAAACCATTGAAAGCAAGTTGCCTGACTTTATTAAAAGAGATTGGGTGATGTTCATGGTTGAGCCCAGAAATGATGTCACACCAGACAACCACTTTATCATGCTCTTGAAGTTCCTGAAAAGCCAAGAAGAAATACTAGAGAGACTCGAACAGCTCAAAACTGTGGAGAAGGTGGAGAAGACAGATCGCTCAGAAAAGAGGTATGACAGAAAGATTGCCTCAACAAAAACCACAAAGAAAGATGAGTTTGATGAAGTATGTGGTGTCTGTGGTGATAGTGGGCACAACAACAAAATCTTCTTCTGTAGAAAGTTCAAAAGACTTAAGCTACCTGAAAAGAACGCTGTATTGAGAAAGCTGGGAGCATGCAGAAAATGTCTCGGATGCCATGATGGAGATGGTTACTGCAGAGACACTTTCCTATGTAGGAATAAAGACTGTAAAAGGGAAGGTGGTACTAGACCACCAGACCACCATTTTTCCTCTGCCCAAAAGAAGTCAAAAGATGGGAAGAGAGAAAGAGTGGAAGAGATGTCAAAGGTGAAAGCAAACTAACAGAGGAACAAGAGGAGATATTGTCTGAACTCTCCCCAGAAATGGCAGATCGATGCAGAAAGGCTTTCACCAACACCAACGAAACCACAGTGAAACCAAATGTTTCAGGCCAGTCTGAGCTACTGCAGAGAAATAGGCTCTCTGAGCTACCTGTCATCATGATGTTGATGCAAGTCTATGCAAACGCAGGGCAGAAGATTGGGACTTTAATTGACCTTGCTTCAGACACTAACTACATTACCCATAAGGCTGCTGAAAGACTGAGATTAAGAGAGGAGAAGGTAACTTTAGTTGTGCATGGGGTTGGAGGTATGACCATGAAGGTAAACACGAAAAGGTATCTCCTCAAGGTCAGAGTCAAGACAATTAAAGGAACAGAGAGAGCTCATGAAATGGTCTGCTACGGTTTGAACAGAAATCGCCAGAGTGCATCAAGTAATTGAACCTGAGAAGTTGAAAAAATTCTTCCCAGAAGTCAAACTCAAAGAATTGGAAAGGCCAGAAGAGGTTGAACTTCTCATTAGCCACCGAGAGGGAAGGCTCGCTCCCCAGAGGGTAAAAATCATCGGAGACCTTGTCTTGTGGGAGGGTCCATTGGGGAAGACAGTGGGTGGAGCACATCCCGACTTATTTGAAGAAGTGGAGGTTGCAGCATACGAGTCCAAAACACACTTTGCTCGCTCCATGAGGACAGCAGCTGTCAAATATCAAGAAATCACAAGTCCAACAACTGACACAGCCCGGTTACAGAAGGAGGATGTGGCTCAGACCAAATTTACAGCTGCCAGTAACCGTGAGTTCCTTGAGTGGTGGCACTGGAACAGCATCGGAGCTGCATGTGAGCCAAGATGTAGAGGATGCAGATGTGGAAACTGTCCACCTGGTGGAAAAGAAATGACCCTGGCAGAGGAAGGGGAGCTGGAGATCATTAAAGGAGGCCTCACCTACAAGCAGGGGGATACGCACACACCAACTCCACATTGGGATGCAAAGTATCCTTGGACAGTAGATCCAGGCTCTCTCCCAAACAACAAAGGTGCAGTCCAGGCTTGTTTCCTAAGGATGGAAAAGCAACTTAGCAGAGAACCAGACTGGAAATTCGCATATGCTGCTCAGATCCATGAAATGGTCGAACGAGGAGCAGCCATAAAACTCACTAACCAAATCATGGACGAGTGGAATGGACCAGTGTGGTATGTAAGCCACCTGGTGGCGCCAAACCCTCATTCGGTGATGACACCCGTTCGTATTGTATGGAATAGTAGCCAGAAATACAAAGGCGTGAGTATGAACGATCTTCTTCTGAAGGGACCAGACGTTCTCAACCCTATCAGAGCTGTCCTGCTGAGGTTCAGAGAAGGGAGGTATGCATCTCTGGGAGACATCAAAAATATGTACAACTCTGTATGGCTGGAGGAGCGTGAGATGCATCTCCATAGGTTCCTCTGGAGGGACAACCCAGATGAAGAGATAAGTGAATATGCAATTACCAGAGTCAACATTGGGGACAGGCCTGCTGGGTGCATTGCTCAGTTGGCTATGAGGGAAACAGCACGCCTTCCCAACTTTCTTCCCTTGGAGGATGAGCGCAGAGTCATTGAAGAGGACAGCTATGTAGATGACCTTTTAACCTCCCAAAATGACCTAAAGAAACTTGAACAAATCACAGCAAATGTTGAAAAGATCTTGAAAGCTGGAGGCTTCTTCCTCAAACCATGGGTCCGGTCAGGGCAAAGTGGGAGGAAAGGATTGGAGACAAAGGTTCTATCTGAAACACAAGGTAAAACCTTAATTCTTCCAAATCAAATGAAGGATGAAGACAACAAAGCCTTGGGTATCGGCTACCAAATGGATGAAGACAAGCTCTACATGTTAACCTCAGTTAACTTTTCCAAAAGGAAGAGGAAGATGAGAGTTGGAAAAGATCTTCTCACGGAGGAGGTGAGAATTGAGACACCTAATCCACTGACTAGGAGGGCTCTCTTAAGCCAAGTGGCTGGACTGTATGACCCAATTGGCTTAGTTACACCGGCCAAACAGAAGGGAGCAATACTTGTTAGGAAAGCATTCCAAGAGGGAGGGGGTGGAAAACTAACCCAAGAAACTTGGGACCAGCCTCTCTCAGAAAGCCTTAGAGAAGAAGCCATACGGTTTTTTGAAGAATATGTGCAGCTTGGAAAGGTGAGATTCAACAGGAGCCTCACACCAGCTGGCTGGGAAGGAAAACCTTGGGGCATCACCTTCTCTGATGGAAGTGACCAAGCCTATGGAGCTGTGATGTACTTAAGATGGCAGACAAGTGAAGGCACTGAAGTTCGATTCGTCGAATCTAAAGCCAAGCTGACACCCCTGGATCAAAAAGGAGAAGCTGTAAAAGCTGAGATCTGTGGTGCTGTTTTCGCAGCTAGGATCAGGAAGTATGTGGAAAAGCATGCTCGAATGAAGATCGAAAGATGGTTCCATCAACTTGATAGTCAAACGGGTTTGGGAGCCATTCAAAGAGTCAGTTATGGGTACAAAACCTTCTTTGCGAATAGAGTGGGTGAAATCCAGAAGGCTGGACTAGTGCAAGACTGGTGGTGGATCCGTGGAGATCTAAACATAGCTGACATCATAACAAGAGGGGGCACTCCTGACGATTTGAAGGAACATTCCACATGGCAAAATGGACCAGAGTTCCTGAAGTGGCCAGTGGAGAGATGGCCTATAAAATCAGCTGAAGAGGTTGCAGTTCATGCCAGGGAGAGTGTAAACAAGCTCCAGAGGAAGGCATTCTCAGGTGCATTAACAAGAGCTCAAGCAAGGAGTCAGCAGAAAGAAGACTTACAAGGCACTCAGGAAAGTCCAAAGAGTGGATCTCAAGAGGGAATACCTGGGGAAAACTCAACTCTTCTTCTAGGAAGGAAGCCCTCTGGCTGGGTTAAAGATCTTGTGGAAGTAAGAAGATTCAGTAGCCTATTCAAACTGGCGAGAGTCATTGCCTGGGTTTGTCTAGCTGCCAAGCAGTGGATGAAGAGGAAGTGTCGGGCCCCTATACTGTCAAAGTGGGAGGTAAAATCACCCAAGCGAGCTGTGCTGACTGTCAAAGAACATGAAGATGCACTCAAAGACCTATTCCTCGCAGCTCAAGTAGGTACAGTTTTTTCAGACACAACTCTGAGCAGATTGGCAGTATACAAAGATGTGAACTCTGGACTGCTAGTTTGTGGAGGCAGAGTTCAGATGTTCAACGGAGATAAGACAGCAGTGCCAGTTTTACCATTTGAAGCATGGGTGTCCACACTGCTGGCACTAGAATCCCACAAAGTAAACCATGAGGGAGTGGCAGGAACCCTTCTCCGGATGAGGAAGAAAGCCTGGGTAATAAAAGGCCGTAGACTTGCCAAGAAAATGGTTGATAGCTGTGTGGTCTGCAGAAAAAACAAGGCAAAACAGTGTCAACAAATCATGGCAGACCTGCCTCTGGAGCGAACCGGCCCAGCTGCACCGTTTGAGTTCACCACCATGGACCTGTTCGGCCCTTATGAAGTAAAAGATGAAGTCAAGAAGAGAACTCGACTTAAAGTATGGGGAATAGTCTTCTGCTGCATGGCTTCCCGAGCCATACACACTGAAGTGGTGAGTGACATGTCATCGGAAGGATTCCTGCTGGCCTATCAAAGATTCACTTCACTGAGAGGACACCCCAGGAAGCTCTGGTCAGATCCTGGCACTAACTTTGTGGGAGCCAGACCTGCACTGGAGAAGCTTCACAAATTCCTAAACCAACTAAACAAATCTGAACTTGAAGACACAGCTGCCAAGCATGGTACAGAATGGTCGTGGAAGATCCATCCTGCAGACTCTCCCCATAGGAATGGTGCAGCAGAGGCAGCTGTCAAAGTAGTGAAGCGGGCGTTGAGCAACATTGGTGGAGATGGTGTTTTTACATGGGGAGAATTCCAAACTTTTCTCTTCATGGCAGCCAACCTTGCAAATGAGAGACCCATCGATGCAAGAACTCAAAGCAGAGAGGACTGCATAGAGTACATCACCCCAAATTCTCTGCTTTTAGGACGTGCCAATCCAAAGGGAGACCCTGGAGATTTCCAGTTTGATGGCTACCCTTACAAAAGGCTTACACATATTCAAGCAGAGGTAAGCAATTTCTGGAAGAAGTGGAGCCAATTGGCTGGACCTAATCTGTTCGTAAGATGCAAATGGCACACCAAAGAGCGTAATGTTGCTGTTGGAGATGTGGTCTGGGTGGCTGATCAAAATGCCCTGAGAGGACAGTACAAGCTGGCTAGAGTGGTCGGTGTAAATGCTGACAGCAAAGGCATAGTGAGAGATGTGTTTGTGAAAACTTTCCCCAGCTATCCTGTTCACATCTCAAGAACAAGCAGTGAAAGAACCAAAAAACTTCATACAAAAATCCCAGCTACAATTCTTCATAGGGATGTCAGACGACTTGTCATTCTACTTCCCATTGAAGAACAAGCAGAGGTGTGAAGGTGATGTGTAATTGTGTGACCTCTCTGGATTTGGAAAACCAGGAGCTCAAGTGGGAGGTGTTGTGCTGAATCTTTAAAACGATTCTCAAAGAACTACATTTCCCAGAGTGCACCAGCAGTAGCGATCCAGGTGCTTTATTAAGAGCACCTGCTGAAGCAAAAAAGGTTCACAGTCATTCAGACAAGCAAACTTCAGAGAAGACACTCCAAGTTCACTCACAGGTTCAGTCCAAAGACGCCAATGGTTGGTGAAATGTTTAATTAATTTTTATGATGTTTGAAATACTGCTAAATATGTTCAAGCTATGTTTAACTTCTTGGTAGATGGTTTAAGAAACACATTGCAGTATTGACTTCATTGATTTTGTGTTAAATGGGTTTGTGCTAAGAAATATTTAATTTGTGATTGGGAAAATTAAAAGTATAAGATTTGAAGGATGTACAAAGTTAAAAATGGTAAAATATTACATTTCTAGTAGATGTTAAAAATTTACAAATGAATTTGAATTCATGAAATCATTTTTCTTTATGTAAAAGGAGTTAAATGGTTAACTCATTTAAAATTAATCTAAAATGCTTCACGAAATGTTTAATTAGAATGGTAATGTTTGTTCTCTGGTTTGAAGGATTACAACCTAAAATGTTGAACAGACCAATCAACTGACAAAGAAATGAGAATAAAAGTGATTGAGTTGGAAAATTGAGTTGTCCTTGTGTCCTTTGGATGTTGAACTGGAGGAGGACTTGACAATAATGTTCTATGCACATAGCAGTTATTGAGGTAGCAGACGGTTATAAAGTGACAGTTATTAAAGTGCAACTCCGGACACGTGTGTGTCAAACCAGTCTCTGAGTATTGAGAAGTCTGATGGCTTGGGGGAAGAAGCTGTTACACAGTCTGGCCGTGAGGGCCCGAATGCTTCGGTACCTCTTGCCAGACGGGAGGAGGGTAAAGAGTTTGTGTGAGGGGTGTGTGGGGTCGTCCACAATGCTGGTTGCTTCTGTGGATACAGTGTTTTTTGTAAATGTCTTTGATGGAGGGAAGAGAGACCCCAATGATCTTCTCAGCTGTCCTCACTATCCTCTGCAGGGCTTTGCGGTCCGAAGCGGTGCAAGTCCCAAACCAGGCAGTGATGCAGCTGCTCAGGATGCTCTCAATAGTCCCTCTATAGAATGTAGTGAGGATGGGGGTTGGGAGATGTGCTTTCCTCAGCCTTCGAAGAAAGTAGAGACGCTGCTGGGCTTTCTTGGTGATAGAGCTGGTGTTGAGGGACCAGGTGAGGTTCTCCGCCAGGTGAACACCAAGAAATTTGGTGCTCTTGACGATCTCCACAGAGGAGCCGTCGATGTTCAGCGGAGTGTGTTCACCTTGTGCTCTCCTAAAGTCAACAACCATCTCTTTTGTTTTGTCGACATTCAGGGACAGGTTGTTGGCTCTACACCAGTTCGTCAGCCGCTGCACCTCCTCTCTGTATGCTGACTCGTTGTTCTTGCTGATGAGACCCACCACGGTCGTGTCATCGGCGAACTTGATGATGTGATTCGAGCTGTGCATTGCTGCACAGTCGGTGAGTCAGCAGAGTGAACAGCAGTGGACTGAGCACACAGCCCTGGGGGCCCCAGTGCTCAGTGTGGTGGTGGTGGAGATGCTGTTCCCGATCCGGACTGACTGAGGTCTCCCAGTCAGGAAGTCCAGGATCCAGTTGCAGAGGGAGGTGTCCAGGCCCAGCAGGTTCAGCTTTCCAATCAGGTGCTGGGGAATGATTGTGTTGAATGCTGAGCTGAAATCTATGAACAGCATTCGAACGTATGAGTCCTTATTGTCTAGGTGGGTGAGGGCCAGATGGAGGGTTGTGGTGATGGCATTGTCCGTTGAACGGTTTGAACGATATGCAAACTGCAGTGGGTCTAGTGAGGGGGCAGCTGGGTCTTAATCTGCCTCATGACGAGCCTCTCGAAGCACTTCATGATGATGGGTGTAAGTCGCGACGGGACGGTAGTCGTTGAGGCAGGACACTGAAGACTTCTTTGGCATGGGGATGATGGTGGTGGCCTTGAAGCACGTTGGAACAACGGCGCTGCTCAGAGAGATGTTGAAGATGTCGGTAAGAACATCTGCTAGCTGGTCTGCACATCCTCTGAGCACTCTGCCAGGAATGTTGTCTGGTCCAGCAGCCTTCCGTGGGTTGACTCTACGTAGAGTTTTCCTCACATCTGCCGTGGTAAGACAGAGCACCTGGTCGTTGGGAGGAGGGGTGGACTTCCTCGCCATCACGTCGTTCTGCACTTCAAACCGAGCGTAGAAGTCGTTCAGCGCATCTGGAAGGGAGGCATCTTTGTCACAGGCAACTGATGTTGTCCTGTAGTTGGTGATGGCCTGGATGCCCTGCCACATGCGCCGCGTGTCACCGCTGTCCTGGAAGTGACTGTGGATTCTCTGGGCGTGTCGCGCTTTGCCTCTCTGATTGCCCGTGACAGTTTGGCCCTAGCTGTTCTTAGGGCTGCCTTATCGCCTGCTCTGAAGGCGGAGTCTCGGGACCTCAGCAGCGTGCGCACCTCCGCAGTCATCCACGGCTTCTGGTTGGAGCGTGTGGTGATGGTCTTGGAGAAAGTGACATCATCAATGCACTTGCTGATGTAGCTGGTCACTGATGCTGTGTATTCCTCCAAGTTGGTAGAATCGCCATATGTTGCAGCCTCCCTGAACATGCCAGTCAGTACACTCAAAACAGTCCTGAAGAGCAGAGATGGCTCCTGCTGGCCAGGTTTTCACCTGCTTCTGAAGCGGTTTTGTGCGTCTGACGAGCGGTCTGTATGCTGGAATTGACATAACAGAGATGTGGTCTGAGTAGCCGAGGTGGGGGCGGGGCTCCGCCGATGCAGCGCCTGGGATGTTTGTGTAAACAAGATCAAGCCGTTCAGCCCCTCTCGTTGCAAAGTCCACATACTGATGGAATTTAGGGAGCACTGTCTTGAGATTTGCATGGTTGAAATCTCCGGCGACAATAAACAGTCCGTCGGGGTGAGCGTTCTGCAGTTCGCTCATAGCCCCATACAGTTCACAGAGCTTCCTTAGCGTTACGCTGAGGGAATGTAAACTCCGGTTAAGCAAACAGTGGTGAATTCCCGTGGTAGATAAAAGGTCTGCATCTAACAGTCACAAGCTCCAACAGCGATGAACAGTAACTAGAGACTAACATAGAGTTCTTGCACCATTCCGTGTTGATGTAAACACACAAGCCACCACGTGAGTCTTACCGCAGAGAGCTGTATTTCTGTCGGCACGAAACGAGGCGAGCCCGTCTAGCTGAATGGCGGCATCCGAACTCTGTCGCTGAGCCACGTCTCCGTGAAAACAAAGACGCAGCAGTCTCTAAACTCACGCTGCGTAGCCTGCTGGAGTCGGATATAGTCCAGTTTATTGTCCAGGGAGCAAACATTTGAGAGCAGGATAGACGGGAGAGCCGGCCGGCTAGGGTTTGTTTTTAGCCTAGCATGGACCCCGCCCTCTTTCCGCGCTTCCGCTCTCGCACACCGCTTACGACGTCCTCTCCCCGGCCACCGGCATCAGGCGACGCCGAGGGCTGGAGGCCTGGTCTCCGCAGCAAGCCGAGTACGCGTAGCGCCTCCTGCAGGTCATTATGCAGCTTGGTTTTTGCATGATTCTTATATTTGAGTAGTGTCTGGCGATGGTAGACACGAACACTGGTTGCTCCGATGTCCATGTGTTGCAAAAGTCGGGCTTTTTTAACAAAAATAGCACCGTTGTGGATCCGGAGTGGCCGCTGCGTGCTACCGCGCCGCCATCCATTATGAACTTGTATGCCATGCATAACATACTGTGGATAGAAATTACAGGGAAAGTTACTGGTATGATAATTGTGGTTATATTATATTACTATTATATTTAGTGTATTGCTAATCAATATATTGTTACTTCTCAGATGACAGCGGCTCACTTATAGAGCAGGTGAAGCAAGTTGGGACAATGTTGAAGACATTTGCTTGCACTGGGCAATCAGGTACAACTTGCAAACAACACCTGTGGTTGTTGGTTTAATTCCCACTGGGGCCACCTGTACATGTAGTAGTCCTAGATATAAATGTCATAGTTTAGTAGTTGAAGGACCAGGACTGACTACTTTATTCTTTTATTCTGGGAACCCCTGTAGATGCAGATCAGACCCTAATGCTGCGACGTCTTGGAGAGTTTGGCGATGTTGTGCGTAGCATGGACAACAAAATGGATGCCATGCTGCAACATTTCAGTGCCAATGTGTCTGTTGGAGAGTTATCCCTGCCAGGGGATCTGTTACTCCCCCCTAGACATCCAGGAAGATTTGGCGTTGCTTGACAACAGTTTGAGGCAGGATAAAGAGCTCCAGCAACGATTTGTAAGTGTGCCGATTTCGTTTATAACGCCATAGGGTAATCTTCTTTATGAGAAGCTTCAGAGAAATGTAATTTGTAACACGTTTTTTTTGTATTTTCAGCTTCGGTTTTTGGCAATCAAATGTGGGAGGGACCTAAAGACAACAGTGTGGCGAATGCGTCAGAGTATCTTCTCTAATCACCTTTCCATCAATACAACCTGGACTGGTGTAGGGGATAAAGCATGTTTTAGAGACATGTTCCTGAAGACCATTGTTCAAAGTAAGTTGGATATTTTTTTTATATTTAAGTAGATGTGTATGACCTTATGACATTCAAATGGAATGACAGATCTTTATTTTCTACAGGAGCCATCTGGAAGAACCCGGCAACCCAGGATGCCACTGATGAGGCGATCCAGGTTAACGTTACGCGTTACCTGAAAGGAGCATCTGAACGTGAAGGTGGAAAATGGCGCCACACAGCTTAGAGGGACCCACAGCCGACCCCTTAAACCTTGGCTGACTACTGACACCGCAGCATCACTGACAAATGGAACCCTTTCTTTCTGCTGTTAATTGTATTTGTTCCCACTTGTTGTCATGTGTAAGTTGAATGTCAAAATGTATATTATACCTGTTATCCGGCACATTCTTTGATACCAAAGATCCCAATTATTTAATATACAATTTGCTGCTTATTTCATTGTTACAGTGCTTAACTATTCTATTTTTAAATATAGCTTGTACATCCTAGATTATACATCTAATACTTGATATCTACACATTATCTGGTATCAAATATTCTACTTACCGTGACTTTAGTATTGCTTATTTCATTCCGTCAGTGCTTAACGATTCTATTATAGTTTGTAAATCCTATTTCATACCTCTGATACTTGATATTGCACATTAACTAGTACCAAAAATTCTACTTTCATTCCGTCACAGTGCTTAACTGTTATTCTATTGTTAAATATAGCTTGTAAATCCTTGTGCCAGTTATAATGGTATATTCTACTCCAGAGCTTTAACTCTAAATTATTACCACTTAACCTATTGTTAGAAATGACTTGTAAATATGATGTTATACCTCAATTTATTTGGTATCCTGCACTTTATTTGGTACCAAATATCCTCATTCATTATGTTTACTGGTAATTCTTTTCATCCCAGAGCTGACCTCTTTATATTATTAACAATTATTGTTAATGTTACAATAGTGTTTATTTACAAAAGTTTTTTTTTTTTTTAACCAAAATTGAATTGGAAACCTGCATGTTCTTTAGTGTGTGTGTGTGTGTGTGTGTGTGTGTGTGTGTGTGTGTATATATATATATATATATATATATATATATATATATATATATATATATATATATATATATATATATATATATATATATATATATATATATATATAATGTTTGTATTTTTCTGTTATTTATATTTCAGTGATCTGACATCTTGTTTCAATGACAGTTACTGTAGGCCTACTTTGAAATGTGGAATTAAAACGCCAAATGGAAATTTGTCTGGTTTGATCAATCATTATTCTTGATAAACTGCATGCTATAAATATATATATAAAAAATATATATATATATATATATATATATATATATATATATATATACACAATAAGCGGCAGCAGATCGCTCGAAAATAGCGTTTGCCTCCGACCCCCCGCGGAAGGTCCGCCTTAACGGCGGCGGAACGGCGGATGGCCAGCGGGCCGGCCGCGGAACTAAGGCGGTAGGAAGGCGGCGCGCCGTCAAACGTGTTTGCGATAACGCCATTCTGCCGCTTCTACTGCCTCCGGAGCACCGCCAGCGGCCCGCCGACTCATTGCAATCTGGGTGTGTGCTGTTTGATTGACAGGTGGCTGATGTTTGAGCGCTATTGCAGGTAAGCGCCTAAATGATCAAATACTCTTTATAATTCCGCCAATGCCCGTCTTGGTGAGGCATTATTGTAAACGCAGTCGGTTATGTCTAAAGTGTTTATAAGCAATGGGACAAAAAGAGTATTTGCAGTGAACATGTAACCGAATTGAGCACTGTCTAGTACGCTGTCATAAAAAGGATATTAATCAAACAACATTGCAACGGGAAAACCTCTCACTACTTTTGACTGTATAATTTGAGTAGCTTTAAATGTATTCATGCAATAGAATGAAAATAGAATACATTTTCTTTTTCAATAATAACGACCCCTGATGTAGAGCGAGAGTTAATTTGTTCTAGGAAAGTAGAGATGATCAAATATTTTATAATTATGCTTCGCCTTTATCAAGTTTTTTCTAATGCCTGATAGAAAAGTGTCAATCTTTGTAGAGCAATACTTGAGTACAATATTCCACCAGTCACAAAGAATAAGAATACAACTATTTCTTGGCTTAAACGATACAAGAACTAAATCAATGTGGAACATTGTATTTCAGAAGGAGGACACTACTAACGCCTCATATGAGTTCAGCACTGTAGGTGAATACTTAAGTAATGAATACTGAAATGGTTTGTAGGTACTTTTGGTTTAGATCATCATAGTTTTAAACATGTTCTTAATCATTTTATAATATGTTTTTAGGGCTGTCGATGTTAATTCAGTGCGATTAATTATATAAAAAAATAACTTTAATAAATGAATGTAATAAATCATGTCCCTGGACCGTTATTCAAGCTTGGAGTACCACCTGTTTTCTCCAGGGGGCAGTTTGCGAAACTCCGGCTGAATAGGCAGCGCACAGCTATTAGAGAGAACAAAGCACACTTACCAACAACAGGCAGCACAATATGAGAACACGTTTTTGGGTTGAAACACTGCATTCCAAATGCAGGGATCTCAAGATGTGTTTTTCTATGTTTAAACTATGTTAAACTTGACACAGTGACCTAAAACGATATGAATATGACACAATGCAACCGAGATGCTCCAAAAGCATCCATCTGACGCAGGTGTACATTGATGCATCCTTAGAAAATCCCTTATAATAAATCTATTTCGACAGATTGATGAATTATGTTCCAAAATGGATTGCTGTGAACTGTAGGCCAATGACTGGCTTATGTTCAATAATATGGAAATAACAAAATATTGGATTCTAAAGCCACTTTTAGTATTGGATTTTTGGCAACACTTTACTATGAGGTTCCATTCATTAAAATTAGCTAATGCATTAGGTATCATGAAGAAACAACTATCAAAATATTTTTTAATGCATATTTAATTTTAATGTATTATTTATTTATAGCTATTTATAATATTTGATCATTCGTAAAAGACCTCTGTTTGGTCGGGAAAGGAGGACGCTGGGACCCGGCTGAGCAGTCAACATAAAGTTTTAATGATACAAATGAACTTCAACATAACATAGAAGACACACACAAACTTAACTCTGTGTCTCTCTCTCTCTCACTGGCATCTTCGGCTCCCCTTTTTCTCTCTCTCCCACTGATTAGGTGACTCGGCGCCGGCTGTGGACCCTCACGACCCGGCCACACCCTCCTCATCGTGACAATCCTCCACCGCCCGTTTCAGGCCGATGTGCCATCCCAACTGGCTTACTCCCCCGTCTCTCTGGAGGGGAGACGCTGCCCTTCGCTGGTCCTCCCTGCCTCCTGGGTACCTGGGGAGAGGCGAGGGGATGAAGAGGGGAGAGAGAAAGTGTGAGCGGGAGAGAGAGAGAAAGAGAGGGGAGAAAGTGATAGAAAAACTGGCTTGCTGGTCCTGAACAAACCGTCCACTGGTCCTCAGCCGATCCCCCCTGGTAGAAGCAGCTCCTCTGCCCCCTGGTGGACGGCAAAGTTTCCTCCACGACCCGGCAGACGGCAGCGGGTCCTCCGTCCCCTGGTGGCTGGCAACTGCTCCTCCGCTTCCTGCCAGACAGCAGTGGTCCCTTCCCTTCCTGGCGGACAGCAGGAGGTCCTCCATCCCTTGTCGGCCGGCAACGGCTCCTCCGCTTCTTGCCAGACAGCAGCGGTCCCTTCCCTTCCTGGAGGACAGTAGCCATTCCTCAGTCACCTGGCGGCCGGCAATGGCTCCTCTGCTTCCTGCCAGACAGCAGCGCTCCCTTCCCTTCCCTTCCTGGAGGACAGCAGCCGTTCCTCCATCACCTGGCGGCTGGCATCGGCTCCTCCGCTTCCTGCCAGACAGCAGCGGTCCCTTCCATTCCTGGCGGACAGCAGTAGGTCCTCCATCCCCTGGTGGCCGGCAATGGCTCCTCCGCTTCCTGCCAGACAGCAGCGGCCCCTTCCCTTCCTGGAGGACAGCAGCCATTCCTCCATCACCTTGCAGCCAGCAACGGCTCCTCTGCTTCCTGCCAGACAGCAGCGGTCCCTTCCCTTCCCGGAGGACAGCAGCTGTTCCTCCATCACCTGGCGGCCGGCAACGGCTCCTCCACTTCCTTCCAGACAGCAATGGTCCCTTCCCTTCCTGGAGGACAGCAGCAGTTCCTCTCTCCCCTGGCGGATGGCAGCGATCCCTCTGCCCCCTGGCAGATGGCAGTGATCCCTCCATCCCCTGGCAGATGGCAGCGACCCCTCCATCCCCTAGTGGATGGCAGCATCGAGTTTTCCCAGACAACGTGCTCTTCCTCCTTCCTGGGTATCGGTACCAAATGTAAAAACCTCTGTTCAGTAAGGAAAGGAATAAGCTGGGGCCAGGTTGAGCAGTCAATACAAATTAAATTTCACATAATATAAAAGGACAGCAGCCATTCCTCCATCACCTGGCGGCCAGCAATGGCTCCTCCGCTTCCTGCCAGACAGCAGCGCTCCCTTCCCTTCCTGGAGGACAGCAACTGTTCCTCCGTCACCTGGCGGCCAGCAACGGCTCCTCCGCTTCCTGCCAGACAGCAGTGGTCCCTTCCCTTCCTGCCTGACAGCAGCACATCCTCCATCCCCTGGTGGCCGGCAACGGCTCCTCCGCTTCCTGCCAGACAGTAGCGGTCCCTTCCCTTCCTAGAGGACAGCAGCCATTCCTCCGTCCCCTGGCGGCTGGCAATGGCTCCTACGCTTCCTGCCAGACAGCAGCAGTCCCTTTCCTTCCTGGAGGACAGCAGCCGTTCCTCCGTCACCTGGCAGCCAGAACGGCTCCTCCGCTTCCTGCCAGACAGCAGCGCTCCCATCCCTTCCTGGAGGACAGCAGCCATTCCTCCGTCACCTGGCAGCCGGCAACGGCTCCTCCGCTTCCTGCCAGACAGCAGCGGTCCCTTCCCTTCCTGGAGGATAGCAGCAGTTCCTCTCTCCCCTGGCGGATGGCAGCGATCCCTCCGTCCCCTGGCAGATGGCAGCGACCCCTCCATCCCCTAGTGGATGGCAGCATCGAGTTTTCTCAGACAACGTGCTCTTCCTCCTTCCCGGGTATCGGTACCAAATGTAAAAACCTCTGTTCAGTAAGGAAAGGAATAAGCTGGGGCCAGGCTGAGCAGTCAAAACAAATTAAATTCAACATAATATAAAAGACACAAACATAACTCCATGTGTCTCTCACTCTTTCACTGGCATCTCAGGCTCCCCTTTATCGCTCTCCCGCTAATTAGGTGACTCAGCGCCGGCCGTGCACCCTCACAAACTCTCACGCCATCCTTCTCTTTATTTTTTCCTTCTCTCTCTCTCTCTCCTGTCTCTCCCACTGCCACTCCTTGTTGGCCTTTTCCCTCTCTTTTTAAATATGAGTGTTTTAATTAGGTACATCACCGTTATGTCGTGTAAGTACCAAATTTTTTTTTGTTTCCCCTTATCCCCTCCCTTATCCAGGTAGACTATCAATTAAATTGATAGTTATTGCCTTACTTTGTAGAGCACATTTGGTCTGGTCTGGTCTATCTCTGTAGTTGACATAAAACATGGATAGATAGTTGGTCATGAAGTGTATTGTGCGCAGAATATTACCATCTTCTCCCTCCGCTGGTTGTTCATAACTGGGAGTAAACACTTTGCTGCTCTTTTTAAGATTAAGATTCAACTTTATTGTCATTGTGCAGAGTACAGGTACAGAGCCAATGAAATACAGTTGTTTTTGCATATCCCAACTAAGCTGGGGTCAGAGCGCAGGGTCAGCCATGAAACAGGGTATAGGGTCAAGGGCCTTGGTCAAGGGCCCATCAGTGGTATCTTGACGGTGTTGGGGCTTGAACCCATGACCTTTCGGTCAGTAAGCCACTGGCCACACTCTTTTGACAGTAAGCCAATAGGAAGCTTCTAAGATAGTATAAGGAGAATGTGGACCATACACATAAGAAAACTAGACAGCGTTTAAGTCTACTTAGGAGGCTTAGAAATGTTGGCATTCATAGGAGGATCTTAACTATTGTTTATAGATCTATGATTGAAAGTGTTTTAACTTATAATATCGTATCATGGTACGGAAACTTAACATTGAGACAAACAAATTAACACGAGTAATTAATGAGGCAAATCAAATTATTGGCCAAAAACAGTACATTGCAAGAGCTGTTTTCACATTTCATGGAGAAAAGGGCGCTAGCAGTATATTCAGATCAGACTCATCCCCTCTACTCCTGCTTTGAGGTCCTTCCTTCAGGGCGGAGGCTACGTATACCGTTTGCCAAAAGGAACATGTACAAAAGATCATTTTTTCCATTGGCGGTGACCGTTTTAAATCAAATTCTCAAATGAGGCGGGTACTATAGGTGTGTGAACATGTACATGTTGTATCAATTTGTTTTATTTATGTATGAGTGTTCAATCATTTATGTTTTATGTCATGATACCAGTGTCAAAGATGAATTTCTGTCCAGTAAATCTGAACAGACAATAAAGTCAAACAAACAAACAAACATAGTATCTTTCTGAGAGGGAGGGGGGTGTATGGTTCTTGTAACTGCCTCACATTTTTTAGTTAAGTTTGTTACCGTTTTTGGTTCCTACCTGAAAAATAATAGGAGATCCTAGAGGCGGAACTAATTAGCGCCTATCTCGTGTTCCGCTCGTAATTAATAGATACAACACCTGCAAGAAAAGCGCTAAAATCATAGCATGGCAAGAGCTCTCAAAGCTAAATAAATATTAAAAATATAATTACATCTGGACGTAGATTACCTGAGAAGAAGACTAGGAAGAAGAAGAATTTAAGATTTAGCCCCTCTTAAGTAGAAAGCAGCCTACGAGGTATGTTTCATTTATATCTGGGTTTTTGTGATATATTTCAAGTGCATAATTTTTGTGTTAACTAATGTGTAGCTAAAGTGGCACAACTGTGAGTTCCAGACATACGTACATGCATTTTATTATTGTATCCTTTTATTTCTTTTCTTTTTTTTTTTCACGCAGTTCTCACGGGTTGACATGATATGTTGGAGAAATAAAACCCCGTTTTTTAAACAAGACCTTGTGTTACGTGTTGACTACTGGAGGGAGCTACAGTTCTTATGTTATCCTGTTGAATCATATTTAAATGTCAATGGTGTAATTACACAATTACCTGCTGCTCAGATATATTTATTTATTTCTGAAGTTAACACATTCCTATGAATATGCACACAAGTTGGAAGATATACTAAGTATAACGGTGTGTTCCTTCAAATATGGGCACATTTGACCCTGTTTATTTAATTTGACTACTAATGATGTCCAACAGACATAAATGCATCACAGGAGAATTCTGCAATTTTTTATATTTTCTGAAAAACATCTCAAAAAACATTTCCATCACTTCTCAAATAACGTATTGTATTTTCATAATAGTCTGGGGTGAAAACGACATTCCAAACATTTTTGGACTAAAATGCAAACTCATAGCGTCGGAGTGGTGGTGGTGTAGTGGTCTAAAGCACATAACTGGTAAACTGGTAATCAGAAAGTTGCTGGTTGGATCCCCACAGCCACCACCATTGTGTCCTTGAGCAAGGCACTTAATTCCAGATTGCTCCGGGGGGATTGTCCCTGTAATAATTGCACTGTAAGTCGCTTTGGATAAAAGCGTCTGCCAAATGCAGAAATGTAAATAGCTAGCATTTTATGCATTATGAATACAAATATTTAAAAAAATAATAATAATAATTTTGTTTACACTTTTTACATAATTTCAGTTATATTTACCTTGATCTTTCTTTTCTTTTTTCACATGACGCCTCATAGTTCACAGTATCTCAAACATGCCCTTCACCGACACATATTGTCAGTATTGACTTTCCTAAAGTTACTTAAGTGACTTTCTGGCATACAATCAATGGGATACTAACACACTACACATTACATTTTTGCAGTATGTACTGCATGCTGTGTGCTTTTCTGCATGCATAGAAATACCCAGATGAACAAAATATACTAAATATTAATAGGCTTACTGTATGTTAAAATATGTGTCACCAGGGGCGATTCTAGTGCCAGAGCTTTAGGGGTGCTGAGCACCCAATGAGCCTCACTGCCACCACCCACCCTCTTTTCACACAAAAATAATTGAAAAATAACTTTATCATTTTAACATTGGTTCAACTAACTCCAAAATCCAGATTTCTTTTTCTTTCTTTTTTTTTTTCAGAGCACCAGCTTAATTGTGAGAGTTCACACAGACAGCCCCCTGTAACAAACACAAAACCTTCTTCACTCAGCTGCTTTTCCTGACCGTTAACTCCATGTGCCTCCTTTTGTATCAACAGTCATCAGATTGGTTAGATGAGATTCAACTTTATTGTCATTGAACAAAGTAACAGGTACTTGGACAACAAAATGTAATTCATCTTCTTTAAATTATTTACAAAAAATGGTTCTTGAAAGGCTCTTTTTAGTGTGCCAAACTGAGTATGAGGGTATTGAGACAGCTTTAACTGTTTAGGACCAGTGTCCTTATCCCCTAAGTCTGAACAGTTCTCTTCTGTCTCTGCTGCTTTGGCTTGGTGGTCTCTATGTTGCACTCCCTCTGTCTCTTCATTTCTTTCACTAGTCAATTCCCTCTCATCCGTTGTTTTCCTCCATTATGAACAAATGTGGTGTAAAATAATGTTACACAAAGTAAATGTAATATAGGCTACTTAATGCCAATAAGTTAGTATAGGAGTATGAGTAGTTACGGTTTTGCTTGCCACTATTCACTACATGTCAATTTATTGTTGTTTCCTCACCTGGTTCTTCCTGCATGCTCTCCCTTTCTCCTTCTCCATCTCCCTCTCTTTCCCTTGGCACTGACAATCATACACAAATATATTGTAGGCAGGAGAGTTGAGGTCAGTTTGTCATGTCACAAAAATGTTATGGAGACCATTTACAGATTCTAAGGATATGATCAAAAGGCACACAGAGCGTGCCATTTTAAATGTCTTTATTATTATTATTATTATTATTGGGCTTAGAAACTTTTTTAAATCACAAATTCCTTTCACAAGAGAAGCTGTATTCTACATTGTGGGTTTGAAATAAATAAAAAAAATAAAAGCAGGGGACCATTGCCTAGATAAGTAATTTGATACAACAACAGATAGCTGGTTTGCATTATCTGTTACTTTAGCTTAACACTTTTCAGAAGAACAAAAAAAAAACAAAAAACAAGACAGAGGTCATTATGGACTGTCCCTAGTCTCTCACCTCTATCTGTCTTTTTTGTTTTAAAGAACTGCTGTATGTCCATTGCTCACGGGCAGGCCACACACACACACACACACACACACACACACACACACACACACACACACACACACACACACACACACACACACACACACACACAGAGAGAGAGAGTAATGCTAGGAGTTCAGCCTGGTTCAGGTTAAATCCTCTGTGTGTGAGGAATTAATAAATACAGCAAAAGAAAAACATTAAACTTTCTTTTATTGTCTAGTTTTATAGTCAGCCACAACTGAAAAATAACAGATATAAATCTAGGAATGAATAACAATTCATTTAAAAGCCACAGTGAGTTTTCACACATACTGGTGGTATACAGTGATATGTTTGTTTTACTCTGGTCCAAACGCCAGGGGCCTGTACCATGAAGCCGGTTTAGGTGGCTAGCCAGCTATGTTCCAGTTTAGCTTCCGCCAACCCTGGGTTTTAGGTACTATGAAAGTAGCTCGGCTTTAATCGGTGTTCGTTGCCATGGTATCTTACGCTGCACGGCTAACCTGCTCCGGGGCAGGTTATGTTCTGGATTCAAGATCTCAGACTGAAGTTTGACCAATCAGCTGTGAGCAAAGAAACATAGGTGACGCAACTAATTCCCAGCGTCTGTTCTCTGCTGCAATGGCTTCACCTTTTCTCCCAAATCCTGTGGACATCTCCGCGCAAATTGTTAGACGAGCTCTTCGTAGAGAAAGAGTTTTTAGGGACAGACAAAATTCATTTGACTTTCCCGATACTTGTATGAAAGATACAGATTTTCCGCGGAAGGAATGTCTTATCTTTGTGAACTTCTTGAGCCGCACATAACAAATGTGACTCGTCGAAGCCATGCCCTTACTGTACCGCAAATGGTATGTATTGTGTTGCGTTTTTTGGCAAGTGGTACATACTTGTATGCGGTCGGTGATGCAGAGAATCTAGGGAAAAACACGGTCTGTCGGACCATTCGCAAGGTGGTCCTCGCTCTGCAGGGGTACATAAATAGCTGCATTGTGTTCCTGGACATTTATCGACCATGTCCATAAAAGAGGGATTTTATAAAATTGCTGGTAAGATATCTTGATTGGGTGACATATGAACACATTTAACCTTTCACGTTCGTTTTTTTTCTTCTGCAAAAAAGCACATTTCATACTTAGAAATATATAATGCAATAGTCTACAGTAGCTGTTAAGAATGATTTTAAATATATATTTTTAATTCCTATGATAGGATTCCATAGAGTCATAGGAGCAATAGACTGCACACATGTTGCAATCTCCACAGCTCTAGGAGAACATGAGGCAGATTATGTGAACAGAAAGTCCTTTCACAGCCTTAATGTTCAGGTATTTGAAAAATGTGAAGTTATTTTTATTTGCATTGAGATCAATCTTTAAATAAGTAACTAACAGATAGGACAATTATTTACTGTACATTTCATATGCAGATGACTTGTGATCATGAATGCATGATCACAAGTTTGGATGCCAAATGGCCTGGCTCAGTGCATGACTCACGAATTTTCCGTGAGTCTATTTTGTGTCAGCGCTTTGAGGAAGGCAAGTTGAAATTGGTACAGCACACTTTAAAGTTTTAATTTGAAAAGCTTACACAATTTTTCCCTTTTCTGTTCTATGACAGGGCTTTTTGATGGCCTGTTGGTAGGAGATCGAGGTTATGCATGCCAGAGGTTTTTGCCATTCTGCACAATATAGCCACTATCAGAAAGGAGCGAGTACCACCACAAAACCAGATTCCCCCTGATGAAATTGACCCCATCACAATTGACCACCCAGCTGGCGCAGCTGTCAGAGATGCAATCACAACACAATATTTTACTTAATAAAAGCACACTGACACTGCTGATAGGTCTCAAACTGTTTTATTGGTCATGTGGCTAGGGAGGAAAGAGAGAAAGAAAAATGACATTAATAAACAGTCATAGTGTTCATACAGGGTAACTTGGTTAAAAAAAAAAAAAAAAAAAAAAGTTCACATACTGAGATCTGTTTTTTCCAGCCGTTTGATCTCCAATTTATTTTTTTTAATTTGGAGCCTCCTCAGCTCTCAGCCCAGCTCCTTCAGTGAACAGTCTAGTTCTAGACTCCTTTTGTAAAGGGCCCTGACTGAGTCTGTTTCCACCTGAAACAATTCCACCACAAACAATCATTACACGTTTTCTGGAGGTTGATCAAAATCACAAAAAGTGGCATGACTTTCTACAAACATAGGACTGACTGTAATTAAGGGTTTAAAGCATTACCTTGTTCACATTCCTTCTGAAGCCCATTGAGGTAGAGGCTTCAGTTTCTGGGGCAGGTTGTGAAAAATCCTACAATAAAAGAGATGTGTACGAGCCAGTCATTTAATTATGACATTCAAATGTGTGCTATAATAAAAAGCCCAGTGCATTCACCTCAGCAACTGTCTCTGAAGACACAGACAGAGTGTCTTCATCATTTGGTTCACCCTATAAATTGAAGGCCAATTTAAATCAAAATTGTTATAAAGCAGGTTATGTTCATTGTGTTCTGTCTGGTGTACTGACCTCTGTGCAGGAGACTGTGTGCATGTGTGCTGGCTTCAACAGGGACACTGTATTTCCCTCTACTGTGCAGAACATAGAGTCAGCCATATTTAACTTTTTTTTTTTAAAACATTAGTAATGCATTGCACACACATACCCAGTGTCACTTGCTTAGAGGAGCCAGCACCAGGGTCAGACTGTACAGCACTTGCAATCCCATCCATAATCGGCCTCCCCTTGTTGTTACTCAGTGCCAACTCCTCCGCCACTGTGTATTCTGGAGGAGGTGGCCCTCCCCCAGTTTTCCTTATGTCACACTTTTTTCTGTTTGCTGCAAACAAGTGTTTGTGATTAAATGTTCACAAAAGTAATAAAAGGTTTTGGTAAATACTCACCACTTTGAATTATATTTTTATATTTTGTTTTGATCTGCTGCCAAGAACGTTTGGAGTTGCATCTAAAAATCAATGAATATCAATCTTTCTTAGGATGTAATAGCCTATACATTCACACTTTACATACATCTACACACACACACACACGCACTTATGTATGCATGTATATATCAGCACGAATACACATTTTAATTTTAGCATTTAATAAATTTTTAATATGATTATCCTACATAAATTTACATTAATTGTTTAACTTAGCCTACGCATTAACGCAATCTTCCTCCAAGATTGTTCTCTTGCTTTGGCAGCAGATACAGTGTTACTGCGTGCTTGAAAAACACTCCTATATTCTTCATATTTCTGAATAATAATCTCTTGCTCCTGCGCGGAAAAATATATAGCTCTCGCTCTATCCATATCGAACGCGATTGGTTGTTCAGTGTCGACGTCACTCTTTTATGTGCACGCGCGTGTGGAGTAATCATAGCTTAAGGATCAAAGCCTGAGTTGACAGAGAAAGTTGATGAGCTGCGTCATGGTACCAATAAAGCCTGATTGCATCGGTTTGGTTTTGTCGACTCAAAACCAATCCTGTAACCCCGAGTTTGTTCAACTACCATCATGGTACAGGCCCCAGGGCTTCATGTTTCCATGACGACTGACCAGAAAAGACGCACGTGATGTCATGTTTACATGACTCCCGAATGTTAAAATGAGTATCAAATTAACGATAAACTTTAACAACAGAGACACACGCACGCACTACACTGGTACGCAGTTTATTTGTCGCGCTGCTGTTTTTGTTTCACGCTCTAGCAGTTAGTAAACAGAACTGCATGTGTCTTGCGGAAGAACATTGTAACCGGCGCTACTTCTCTCCGTTTATGACTATGGATGTGTCACCCTGGTCCTGTGCTACTCCACAGCGGCGGCGACGCGCTGGACTAAAATAGTCCAAAAATAAACACTTATTATAGGTGTACCATGGTGATTCAGGATACTGACTCCAGTACTCACCGATATGGTTTCGGAATCGGAACAACTCTAGGTAAAAGGAAAGAAGTGTGAGACACAGCTTTGGAGCAACTTAGTTGATTCACAACGCTAAATAACGGGTTCTCTGCGTGTGTTTCGCGCTGGATGACGGTCGTGCTGAGCGGTGCAGGTACAGAGGAGAAGTAGAAGAGGAGAAGAGGATGACACCATTTGCTAAGCGGGGGTGTTTTCATTTTCATACTTAACACATACATTTTAAACCACGAACTACGGAGTATGTTTTGGACATTATTTAACCTGGTCAAAGACGAACAAAAATTTTAGAATAACAACATTTCTTACTCCAAGTTTTAGGGGTGCTGAGCTAAAGCACCCCTAAAAAGGGGATAGACTCGCCCTTGTGTGTCACACTGATAATGGTTTATACTGGACGTCTACAAGCCAGACATGTGTAAACCGTCTAGAACAGGAGAATAAATGTGTGATATACTGCTGCACAGTGTTGCACACAGACCTCTGCAGGGGCAGAACGACAGAAAACAAGGGCACTTTAAAAATGGTTTATACCCTTATATAAATAACTTGCTATGTCTTAAATTATCTTTAATCTAAAAAGTATTATTTTCTTTTATAAAAAAAAAGTTTGATTGTTTATTAAAGTATCTTTAATAAATATTTTTTAAACAATTGCTTTGTTTGTTAATTGCTTACTTTATTATCCAGTAAATTCTGTCAACTCTGATTCTTTCTGTTATTCTAATGTATATCTTCTAAGTGATGTTTCATTAATAACTGAAAACTGTTGTACCGACCCAAGCTTTTTCACCTTTAACTCATATATAAATAAAATATTAAAACAATGAATCATATTCAAAATCACCTCAAAGTCTATCAGATTTAAAGTATTTAATTTCTGTGATTCTGAAAGTGTACAGTTCAATACAGAACAGAAGCCTACAGAGGTACAAGAACTACAGGTGTATGATCTTTAATCTACTTTTTATACAGCAAAAAAAGTACTAAGCAAAACATCCTTATTTTAGATCTCACCCAGGAGCCTCAAGACAAACAGCAGAATCCAGTCCAGGTCTTTGTGAAAACACTATTGCATGGAGGGGACGGTGGGTGTGGATTTGGGCAGTGATTGGAGAAGAGGAGTGAAGGAGCTGGGAAAGACACAGGGAGTGTTGTGTAGTTTAAAGGCCGAAGTGTCGATTATGCACATAGACATCGAACAAACGACGCGTTTGGTGGTTTATGACGTTTTAATGCGCATTTAACAAAGCAGAAGCGATCTACAGCAGATCGTTATTCAACAGAACCGACGGTTAGAATCAAGCATGCGGCATTTTCACGCGCTGTTCGTAGGATGTGAAATCAACTCAAATGCAGATATTTGACACGATTCTCCCGAGAGTCTTGAAAATACCGGCGATATGTGCTCACACTTATTCTGACTGTATTTCTGAAGAGGATTGACAGTAGAAGCGTTATCTCTTGTGTGTGCAGAAAGAGTGACTCATGCACGTCTTCCTGTAGTTTGACCATTTCATCGTCTGTTTGTCATGTCGCTACTGCGGATTTACTGACAAAGAAGGAATCGTCTTGTTTGAGTCCAGTTCATTCAGTCATTTCAACACCACAGGTGAGACAGCATTCAGTGTAACATGCAACAATTCACCATGGTAACCATAGTTTCCGCCACATCACCTTAGTTACCGCAATAATGCAACTATGAAATCATAATAAAACAATATATCTCCTTCACACAGTGTAAAATGTTTCACAAGATTTCTGTCATTTTGTTTCATTGTTTATTTGAATGCAGCACAATTCCAAGTTACCGGAGGAGACTCCTTATTAAAGACAAATCTCTTCTTTACTCATAGTATTCATTGTTTGATAATTTCCTGTATTTTACGGACATTATATAAACTAGTATTTAAGCTTGCAAGGTAAACTGTAGTTGCCATTGTAATTTGTGGTTCTATTTAGTGAAAATTAAGGCCTTCATAACTAGGCCTAATCAAAGTACCAATATATATGTGTGTGTGTGTGTGTGTGTGAAACTCTAGTGTGCTTTGATGAATTAAACTGTCTTTGGTGCTAGTTTTAAAGAGATAGTTCACCCAAATTGAAAATGATGATGTGTTTGACTTCCTTTCACAAACACAAATACTTTTAGAAAAGTATATCAGCTCTGTTGGTCCTTACATTGGAAGTAAATGGTGACCAGACCTTATGAGCTCCAAAAATCACATAAATGCATCATACAAGTAATACATACGACTCATAATTGGTTTATTCTATGTCTTCAGAAGGGACATGAAATAGGTGTAGGTGAGAAACAGCTAAATACTTTTAAATGTTTTTTTTAATCTTGTTACTTTAACATTCAATTTACAATTTGCAATTTACATTTATATTTTGAAAGTGGAGATTTATGTAATTATGTACCATTTTCAACTGGTAGGTACACTGATTTTTTTTCTTCGTAACTTCTATTGAACCCAGAATATTACTTTAAGCTCAGTCGACAGCATTTGCTGCATAATGTTGATTGCTACAAAAATGTATTTCGACTCGTCTCTCATTTTCTTTAACAGATGCAAAAATCTGGGTTACAGTGACACACAATGGTTGTGAATGGGGCCAATCCGTAAATGTTAAAATACTTGTTTTAAATGTATAGCCACAAGGCATAAACAATAGCTGCTTTTCCACTATCGGGCAGTGTGAGTTCTTTTTCCCTACGTTAATTGGTGGGCCATTTTCCGTTGGCCCTGAGAATGCCCCCCAGGAGGCACGATGAAGCCCCGGAAGTGATAGTGAAATTGTATGTGGCCCTGGCATGCACTAGCCCACCCTCATTTGGCCCAGCAGTGGAAACATGGCTAATATGTGTGTGTTAACATGATTTTAGTGAGATATAATCACTTACTAACCTTTTCTGTGTCAAGTTATATCCAATTTTACAACTTTGTTGCCATGACGACGTAATGCCGTAAACCCTAAAAACTAAAAAGAAGTTATACAGGTTTTAAAAAAAACATTAATTCAAGGGGTTTTATAAAATTATATATTTCACATTTCTTCATTGTCATTACAATGCAAGGCAGTGGTGATCAGACCTGTGTAGCTCCAAAAAATCACTTAAGAGTAACAAAAGTACTTCAGTTTTGATCTATTTCTCACCCACACCTATTGTATAGCTTCTGAAGATATGGATTTAACCACTGGAGTCTTATGGATTATTTCTGTATCATTTATGTGATTTTTGGAGCTAAAAAGGTCTGATCACCATTCACTTGCATTCAATGGACAAACAGAATGCTATTTGCTAGGTGCACAAGTTGGCACAAAAGTGTATGCATGCTTTCTTACGGTTGAATAATCATTCATTGAAACGGAGTTAGATCACATGGTTTGATTGTGGTGGAAGTGAAGCTTTATTGTTGCTGTGAAAAGAGACTTCCAAATAAGACTTGTTAGAGACTTGGCAGAAACCAGAATCGGCATGTTTACAAATAAAGTATGAGATGTGAGATAACATCCTCTTTACATTGTTGCGTGCCTCTGCCAGCAGTGAGGTGCTGACCAACGGTATGAAGTAAATAGGGTTAATAATAACTTCATATACTTTTACAGCATTAATTAATCTTGATTATCATTAACATGATATGGCAACTTACACTGATCAGCCATAACATTAAAACCACCTGCCTAATATTGTGTAGGTCCCCCTTGTGTGGCCAAAACAGCGCCAACCCGCATCTCACCACAATTGTTCAGAGAGGTTATCTGAGTTCCAGTGGCGGATTTAGCAAATTGGGGGCCCAAGGCGAAGGTATGTATGGGCCCCCCCCCCCCACCAAAAAAATTTACAGACTGAATGGTGGGATAGGCAGGTAAAGCTAATCTACGGCCCGTAGCATGCCTACAGTGCTTTGGTCGGTGGCAGCAGGATTAGCACAGCTAGGGCTTGGGCTATTACTACACTGTAAAAAAAGTAAAAAATATCAGATAGATATTACAAAAAGATTTTCTCTGGCTGATTATAAAACACATTCGTTATGGCATGAAAATCCGAGAGAAAATGTGATCAGGTGTTGTTGGCTATTTATTGATGATGACATAATCATTATGTAGTGGCCTGATTCAATGATCTACAGAGAGGAATGCTTAATACGAATTAATATTTCACGTTTTTGAGTATTAAAGCTCTGTGAACCTACCGCATGCGAGCTAGCAGTGTCAAACAGGTAATCTGAAGAACTTTAAAAACACATGGTGTACAATAACGGTTTTGAACTACAGTATGATGTAGACCAACACAGACATGAAGAATCAGCATATGAATCTCAACAACGGTGACAATCAACAAAATAATCAGATAAAACTCTGAACATCACAAAACAAGCTACTAAAAAGTTGCAACAATAACAACAGCAAAAATAAAAGCAGATAATAATAATAAAAGAAAATACTAAAGGTGATGATACACAGGGCAACTTTTTGAGCAATGTTGCTGGGCAATGTTGCCGTCAACAGGCAACCAGATGAGACACAGGGCCTACGACCGATCTAAAATATCCAGAGAGAAATGTATTGCCCATTTTCAATGGGAAAGTGCCCAAGCAACATTGCTCAAAAAGTTGCCCTGTGTATCATCACCTTTAGGCAATTCAGCATAATTTATTCATGCTGCAATGTATGCTGGGAGGTATTGATGAGTTTTGATTCATGGCTCCCATCATGCACTGCACTTATATCATCACAGTTGTTGATAATGATTCATTATGCTGAATCTTGATATCTGTGTGTGTCTGAAAGTTCAAACCTTCATTGTGCACAGTGTTTTACAAATTCTTCAGGTTAACGTTATCACAACATATGATGGATCACATGCTGTAGAATCATAGGGCTACTATTACGTTAGTAAAAAAAAAAAATGTTTTACCGTAAATTTCACAGGTTGACTCACCAAAGCCTCCTCATCGCTGTCAAAATGGCCATCACTGGACAACTCTTCCTCAGTGTCAACCTCGATAACACTGTCGGATGACGGCGGGCGGCAACAACGCGATGTCCTCTTCAATTACTTGGTTGACGTTATCCTCACCTAGCACCACTTCACAGCTAGCTGCTGCTGTAGCGGCATGTTCAACTCGTTGGACGTTTTTATTCCTGTCTGTATCAGTAACGTTAGCCGTAAAAAAGTGTGTCATCTTTGGCAGCGTTGCCAAATACTTATCAGCCTCTTTTCACTTTTTTCTTTTAATTGAGCCGCTTGGTTAACTTCTTTTCATTTTCGCGTTTAAGGCGATTGCACACTGAGTTCGAAATTTTCGTATGCGTTTTTTCGTGTTCATCAGCCTAAAAATTCGTCACGCACAGAAACCTTGCACACTGAGTCCGATGCGTATTTATTAAACCTTTGCGGAAAAAAACGCAAAAAATACAAAATGGATTCGTCAAGCAGTGAGGGATGATTTTGTTGCCCTCTCTCTTCTTTAAAAGAGAAAAGAAAGAGGAAATATTGGGTCCATCCAATCCTGAGATTGCGCCGAGAGGAAGGAGAGTTTCAGCTCCTTATCAAGGAGTTGCGAAATTATCCCGAGCGATTCAAAATTTACCTCAGAATCAGAATGTCTGTGGAAAAGTTTGATGCTTTGCTAGCGATACTGGAGCCACACATTAAAAAGAAGACTACAAATTTCCGTGAGCCAATCGATCCTGAACAGAGACTGGCAGTATGTCTAAGGTAGCTATCACACACACACACACACACACACACACACACACACACACACACACACACACACACACACACACACACACACACACACACACACACACACACACACACACACACACAGCCGGCGGAAGCGCTGGGCAGACAGATCAGCTGTATACAGGTTATATTTTGTACCCTAATAATACAATAGTAATCGAATTGGCTGCTCAATCACACCTAAATCGATCCGAAATTTCGATCTGATTGAAAGGGGAGGTTTATTCCTTTTCTATTCCGATCGAGAGAACATACACTTGATCGAATTGAAAACCGAAACTGAAAGGACTGCGCATATTCAGTGTTTTTGTAATCCGCATTTTGTTTTTCATACAGTACTTTGTGCTGCGAGACGAAGTGTATCAACTTGTCAGACGCCATTCTGGATTTTGCCGGTCACTTGTACGGTGGCTCCGATTTGTCAAAAAACCTCTCAAAATGCTGGCTGTGGATGCGAAAAACGCAGAAAATCGAACCCGATCCGAATTTTTTTATTACGGACGAAAGTTTCGGAGGCAGTGTGCAAGCGTGATTGAAATAACGTGAGGTCGAATTTTTTTTTTAACATGCGAAAATTTCGGATGCGAATTTCGGACTCGGTGTGCAATGGCCTTTAGACTCGTCTTGTTTCGTCTCTGTTTGTGTACATCCCTGTTCTCCTGTCACTGTGTGTTTATCTTTCGCGGCGCGCACCATTACGGACTAGTCCATTTCATTGTGAAAATAGGGGGTGTATGTGTAGGGACAGATAACCATGAACTGGACATTTTAACCAGTACTTCAACGTTTCAACGTATTTCTTAAGAATGTTAATAAAATGTACTATGCTTTTGAAGCGTTCATGATGATAAGGGGCCTTTTATTTGATTATTTCTTATTATTTGTTTTAGGTTGGTTGGGGGCCCCCCTACTTCGACCGCTGGTAGGGGGCCCCAAGCAGCCGCCTACCTATGCCTCTATGTTAAGACCGCCACTGCTGAGTTCCCAGACTGTTCAAACCAGTGTGGCCATTCTCTGTTGATCTATCAATAGGAAAATATATTGCAGAAAGGCTTGCTTCCCACATTTTAAAAGTTGTTTTCTAAAGAGGAATGATCAAATGTGGTTTTTTAACAAGTCAATGTTCCTGCCTACACTGCAAAGACTGCCAAGAAGTGGCTTGAGAACAAGTCCATCAGGCTCAGGCTTCGGCCTGGTCAGAGTCCAGATTTGAATGGGAAACATTTTTCAACTACTCATAAACTGTTTGAAGCCATCAACATTGACTCTTCTTGCTGTAAAAACATTTGCAAGTTTACCCACAAGGCTTAAACATTTAAAGAAATCAAAGGTAAAATACTAATACTAAGTTACTTTTCCAATTTTTTAAATTCTTACTAATTTCTAGGGATGCACCGAAATGAAAATTCTGGGCCGAAACCGAAACCGAAAATCCAGGATGCACTTGGCCGAAAACCGAAACCGAAATTTTTACCTATTTAAAAAAAAAAAAAAAAAAAATGTTGTGTATAATTGTATTAAAACTTTTTCATTAATTTCATGAATTTAATTAATCTGAATTGAAAAACTACAAACCAATAAAATAAATCACACTTTTATTGAAAGTAGCACAACAAAATTGGACAAAAAATATATTAAAACTATATTAAATATTCTTCTTCTTTCAGTTCTGTAAAAATCAAATTTTACAGATTTTATTAACAATTATCCAAATAATGTAAAGTTTTAGAAAACTATTATATGCAAAACAAGAGTCAAGAAATGAACTTAGCTGACATCTTTCAAAAAGTTTAAATATGCAACAGTAATTTTAATTAAAACAACAGGCAGAACACAGAATGGCAGAGGGCCTCTATTCCACTGATCTATATATAACTATAATATATAATTATATATATAGATCAGTGCTATATTCTGTTTATGTAAACGTATGTACACTTTAAGTGAAAATGATTGTGCAAAACAACAGTAATTGAACTAAATCCAAAGGCAACTGTAAACGACAGATGTATCCTCAAGTGAAGAACAAGTGTAATGTAATTGCTATACACATCATATTGGACCGCTTTCTATTTAACTACAAGTGACCGGTTTCTCTTCAAGAACAAAAGTTGCTAAACGTTCTGACCGTCTCTCCTGTCAGAAAGCTCATCAAGAACATGAGATGCTGCTCTGAACAGTCTCTCACTCTCTGTTCTGGTGCTTGGGCAGATAAATACCTGTGCGCAATCCGCGCAAGCAAAGGAAAGCGGTCTTTGTTTATGCGCACGTAGTCAAGGGGATTGTCGCTTCTGGAGTAGTTCAGATAAATACGTCTCAAGTTGTGGTGTAGCTGCGCTAGTTGTGACATTTTCCTGTAGAATCTCTTGCTGTACTCTGTATATATATATCTTGAAAGTTCTGCTGAATAAACACTGCAGATCGCAAATTTGATGTCCTTATCAGAAACTTTGAAGAATTTCCACACCGCTGACATGATCGGCCTTTGTTTGGTAGCGCTGTGATAAGGGCTAGATCGATCCAGATTGAAATCTGAGCACTGAGGGGCGGGGCGAGGAGGTATATATTTTCGGCTCATATTTTCGGCCTTTTTTCTCTTTCGGCCGAAAACCGAAAGTGCTGAAAGTGCCATTTTCGGCCGAAAATTTTCGGTGGCCGAAATTTCGGTGCATCTCTACTAATTTCCTGAACAATGATTTGTGGTTAAGACCATTAAAAGCTTAATGTCTTGACATTTGTTCTTGGCTTATTTTTAATTTATTTATGCTCAGGAGTGTAAATATTATTCATTTATATGACTACAAATGCTATAGTATGTCAGAGTACCAGAGGTGTGGACTCGAGTCGCGTGACTTGGACTTGACTCGGACTCGAGTCACTAATTTGATGACTCGTGACTCGATAGAATCAAAAAAGACCTAGACTTTGACAGCAATGACTTGCAACTTCACTTGGACTTCAGCCGTCTGACTTGGAAATACTTTTACTTTTTAAAACCAAAGATAAGAGTTGTATAATTAAGAAATGTGCAGTAAATCAACGATTAATTTCCCAAATAAACGATTCATTTGATTTTCAAATCTGCATTTCAACGCTTCATATTCAACCAATCAGACAACCAACCAATCAGCTTCCACGTAAGCTGGACCAAGTTTGAAGACTGTGGCGCGCACTTAAGGACAAGGACACAGCAAAAATTATACCAAAGGTGATATAATTGGGATATATTGAATACAGCGTTAAAGGCAACAGAAGGATTGCAACATGTAGAACCTGTGGTTCCAATATTACAGACACCTCGTCGACAACGTCCAATTTTGTGAGGCATCTGAAAATCCACAGACAGAGGTAAGTTGTTAACTAATTCACGTCAGCTATGGTTCAGTAACATACATGTCTATGGCAGCACATGGCAGATTTACAGGCTAACAAAATCTGCATATAGAACCGCAAACTATTTTTTACTGCGGTCAGTAGCATTTAACGTGTTATAGCAATTGGTGTAATGGACAAAATCTACCCGGTGTTTTATTACGCTGTTGTATGACCTCTATAAAGGAACGCCATTTATTGTGACCACACACGTTGGTGCTTTTTGAGCATAACTGCTTAGAACTTGCATGTAAACACACTCATTATTTCGCGGACGTGCTGGTCCTCTGTCATGCGTTTAATTATATTGGTAATGGTTCTAAAAATCACAAATCCGATCATTTACTCTGTTCGCAGCCCTTTACAGTATATTACTCGTATATGCAACTTAAATGTCTGCAATTAGCCACTGCCTGGTAATATTTCAGATTTCATTCCCCAGTTCAGCACGTTCAGCGTCCTTTCACTGCGTGTTTAGAGTAAAAGTTTGGTTTGCCTTAATTTGTGTCCAAAGATAAGATCCATGTATCATCTTTATTACCCTCTTTGGTCTTTACAGGTAGATATCAATAAAAAAAAAAAGAAGATAAAATTAGATTAGAAATTAGAAATTTCTATATAAAATTTTTATTAATGTACTATAGTTATTAATACTGTGACACTAATTTGGGCAAAGTGCACTAATGACTTGTTTAAGACTTGAAGCTAAAAGTTGAGGACTTGTAAATTGACTTGGACTTGCCTGCCTTGACTTGGGACTTGACTTGGGACTTTAATGCAATGACTTGAGACGTACTTGTGACTTGGAAAACAATGACTTTGTCCCACCTCTGCAGAGTACTATATATATATTAGTTATAGAATGTTGATCCAGTTCCTGGTTGGTGGCGAATGTTGACGTGTTTCCCATCCAGAGCACACAGGCAGTTTGGGAAGTTCCACTGAGCCTGGAACCCATCGGCTACTTGCTGCCACTCTTCCACTGTGTCTGGGCACTGAAAAACAAGAAAATAAATTTAAAACAAAAACTAGTTTCTATGTCAGACACTATGTCATTTGGCCATGTTTCACTGTCCGAATGTGTACAACTGCACTATAAATGTCAGAGTATAAAAACAACATGAATACCTTCAGGTATTTCTCTTTTAAGGCTTGGTAGATTGCTGCACAGGTTTCAGGAACGAATTTCAGAATTGTTGACATTCCAACTTGGAACTGGTAAGAAAGCCTCTTGAAGCTTTCTCCTGTAAATATTACAAGCACAAAACTCCATTATTAATACTGCAGGGTTCCTAAATTTCTACAACATATTCAGAGTCAAATCAAACCGTTTTCATGCATTTTCAAGCACCTTACAGCTGTGGTAAATTACATATCGATATACATATACATGTATAAAGAAACATCCCTTTTTCAGGACACTGTATTTTAAAGATAATTTTGTAAAAATCCAAATAACTTTACAGATCTTTATTGTAAAGCGTTTAAACAATGTTTTCCATGCTTGTTCAATGAACCATAACAATTAATGAACATGCACCTGTGGAACGGTCGTTAAGACGCTAACAGCTTACAGATGGTAGGCAATTAAGGTCACAGTTATAAAAACTTAGCACACTAAAGAGACCTTTCTACTGACTCTGAAAAATACCAGCGCTACAGGGAGACAGAAGGACAGCTGATCGTCCTCGCAGTGGCAGACCACGTGTAACAACACTTGCACAGGATCGGTACATCCGAATATCACACCTGCGTTACAGGTACAGGATGGCAACAACTGCCCGAGTTACACCAGGAACACACAATCCCTCCATCAATGCTCAGACTGTACGCAATAGGCTGAGAGAGGCTGGACTGAGGGCTTGTAGGCCTGTTGTAAGACAGGTCCTTACCAGACATCACTGGCAACAACGTCGCCTATGGGCACAAACCCACTTTCACTGGACCAGACAGGACTGGCAAATAGTGCTCTTCACTGACGAGTTGAGGTTTTGTTTCACCAGAGGTGATGGTCAGACTAGAGTTTATCATCAAAGGAATGAGCATTACACAGAGGCCTGTACTCTGGAGCGGGATCGATTTGCAAGTGGAGAGTTGGTCATGGTCTGGGGTGGTGTGACACAGCATCATCGGACTGAGCTTGTTGTCATTGCAGGCAGTCTCAAAGCTGTGCTTTACAGGGAAGACCGCCTCCCTCATGTGGTACCCTTCCTGCAGGCTCATACTGACGTGACCCTCCCGACAATGCCACCAGCCATCCTTCTGTGCGTGATTTCCTGCAAGAAAGGAATGTCCGTGTTCTGCCATGGCCAGCGAAGAGCCCAGATCTCAATCCCATTGAGCACTTCTGGGACCAAGAACTGGCAAATCTGGTGCAGTCCATGAGGAGGAGATGCACTGTTTACTTAATGCAGCTGGGTGCCACACCAGATAATGACTGTTACTTTTGAATTTGACCCCCCCCCTTTGTTCAGGGACACATTAATCCATTTCTGTTAGTCACACATGTCTGTGAAACTGAACAAGTTTATGTCTTAGTTGTTGAATCTTTTTATGTTCACACAAATATAAGTTTGCTGAAAATAAAAGCAGTTGAAAGTGAGAGGAAGTTTCTTTTTGCAGAATTTACAATATACACCGGATAGAGCTGCCCCCTGATAGTCGACCAAAGGTTAGTCGATGAGGAGAGTCTTGGTCGACCAAGTTTTGATTGGTCAGTTGGTCGCAGAAAAAAAACACCGGTATTAGCGCTGGTTGGATGCTAGGTGGTACTATTGTGTAATTTTCAGTAAGCAGGGTTAGGATTAAGCGTACACAATTAAGCAAGACACCTTGATTTATTTTTATTTTAAGTAAAAATTCAAATGAAACTGGAAAAAAATAAGTGCATTTAAAATGTGTTGTTCAACTTTTTGAAAAGATGGTTTTATAACAGTTGTCAACATCTCTCTGGCAAAGAAGTTTCATCCGTGCGTTCTCTACCCTTCGGGTATTTCATTATCCAGGAAAATATATCATGTGTGTGAATACATTTGTTTTGTTCCCTCCTTCATGAGATATATATATTGCAATAACCATTTACATCTGCAACCCCTGGGCTGAGGGATCGGTGAATATTGTTACTTTAGTGATATTTGCATTGAAAATTTAAAAACGAAAAACTTATATCAAATACATTTCTAAATTCAAATTGCACATATATGATATTTAGATTCTGCCAGTGCAGAAAAGACAAAATATACTCCTATTCAAGATATTTGCTCTAAAATCAAGTCTAAATATCTTATATGTTGCTTCTCAGCTAAATGTATCTTGTTTTAAGGATTTTTTTATATTTAAAAATATTAAAATTAATGAAATATTATATTCAAAATTCTCCAATAACAATTTTTGCTTCTGCAGTATAGCTGCTGTTTTAGATGTTCATAGTAGAATAAACCAAAAAAGCGTCTCCGAAGAATTTTGAAACTCTCTTGCGCTGTTTTTCACACGACGCATATAAGCGGCTCTGACCTCACAGACAAATGCCAGTTTCAGAGTTTGTGCTTATTTATACCGCCCGCTTCCTCATTATTTGAACTTTAATAAAGGATGCATTAAATACAGGATATAACGGCACAGTGTTTCCTTTTTAGAGGCTCTGACAGGCAAGTTTTGCTCAAGCGGAACACCAGGTGCGGCTCTGCTTTATTTCACGACGACACTGCTTCTGTATTTACTTGTTTTATAATACTGTGTGAACAACATCACCTTAATCTGTGTGGAAAGTTTGGAGTGTGTCTGGACTGTGAGCTGATCTTTCTTCCTCCTCAATCAAGTGCGAGCGGAAGTGCTGCTGTCCCGCGTCATCATTAGTGTTTCACAAGATCTCATGTTGTGTTAAATTAAATCGGACGACTATTCGACAATGGAAATCTTTGTCTACAATTTTGTATTGTGAACATTGTCGAAAATGTCGACTAATCGTTTCAGCCCTAGTTTAGTTGTACATCTGGCCTTCCACATCTCTTTCTGTCCTTGTTAGAGCCAGTTGTCTTTGAATACTGTAGTGTACACCTTTGTATGAAATCTTCATTTTTTTGGAAATTCCAAGCATTGTATAGCCTTCATTCCTAAAAACAATGATTGACTGATGAGTTTCTAGAGAAAGCTGTTTCTTTTTTTTTTTTTTTTCTTTATTTTTTTGCCATTTTTGACCTAATATTGACCTTAAAACATGCCAGTCTATTGCATACTCAAAAACAAACACAAAGACAATGTTAAGCTTCATTTAATGAACCAAATAGCTTTCAGCAGTGTTTGATATAATGACAAGTGATTTTCTACTACCAAATGATCAATTTAGCATGATTACTGAAGGATAAGCTGTTGGAGTGATTGTGTTGTTTTTTACATCAGTAATGTCCTGACTATACTTTGATCAGTTAAATGCCACTTTGGTGAATTAAAGTACCAATTTCCTTCTGAAACAGCAAAATCTGTACATTATTCCAAACTTTTGGCCACCAGTGTATATTTCATTTTCATCATTTTAATCACATTTTAGATTTTAAATGTACAAATTTCACATTCTATCAATTTATATGTCCGTAAATTTCATTTATAATAAGCAGAAAAGCTTTTGTCAGCATTTTAAATTTCATACACATTTTTAACACAAAATATTCACATGTTTGGAACCCAATAATGAAAATAGAATTCCACATATAACATTTAAGCTAATGTTACTATATGAAAAGTATTATAGATGCTGCAAGAGCCTTTTTGTTTAATATTTTAATATTTACAGTGTTGAATTTAAAAACGTCATAATATAGGACTGCCCCTTTAAATATTGATATGTACTAGAGCTGGCAGAATGAACACGTTAACTCGTGTGATTCATTTATAAAGTTTAACGTGTTAATGCATTTACTGTCAATACAACATAAAGCAGCATAAACACTGGTTGGAAGGGTGGAACCTTTGTAATGTGTCCGCATTGGTGGAAAAATTACTCAATTTACATACTTAAAGTACAGATACCACACACATTTATTACTGAAGTAAAAGTCATTCGTTAAAGTATTTTTAAAACCAGGTACTTTTTACTTTTACTTAAGTATGAAAAAGTAAAAGTTCTACAAATTCAAATCCGTTCATCTTATAAAGTGTGACCCAAGCCATATCATTGAGTCTCATAAAGGTGATATCGGATACAATAAATATTACGTTTTATAGTTAATATTTTCTCTTTGAATTTCAAATGCTTGTTTTACTTTTGTTTAATTTTATTTATTATACTTTTATTTCTTTTTCTAAGGGGAAAAAACCTAACCTAATATACAAATTAGCATGTGCTATAATCTCTGTGCAATGCATTTTTGTTTGTGCTGAAATTATGTTCTTGCGGTGTCACTATTCAAATAAATAAATAGTTCAGTACACAATAATTAAAGATGGGTTGCTGGTGGATAAGTACTGGCCATTTTATTCAGAAAATAAACTATAGTTCATAAAAATGAATAGTAATATCAATATTTTTTTATTATGTTTAAAATTATTTCGGGAAAACATGGATGGGTGTGTTGACAAACACCACGCCGTTACCAAATCTAGAGCCAAAAGCATGTGACATCACGATTTTGCTTTATTCATGAATGATGAGATGAATGCAAAACTGTAAAAAACACCTACTTTTATTCCACTGCATATTAGAAGAGTCCTCCATTGTTTCTGTGTTCCTCGTATTCTGTGGCTTACATGTATATACATTGATGAATACATTTATATCATCAGTTTTGTACACAGCTGGAGTAAATTACATCTTATATGTGCATTTTGAATTGTATTCCGTCAAAGTTTAGTTTCTGATGTAGTTCCGGGGGCATTGCTTGTCTGCCACAGACTGCATGTGTGTATACGCTAAGTGTTTATTGACCTTATGTGCCAGAGGGCCTTGTCCCAAATGGCACCCTAAGCACTTGCGGTCCTCCAAGTCCAGACTTTGTTGGCGTAAGCGAGTAGACTGATGCGGCTCTAGACAAAGTCCATGCGGGTGCATCAGTGAGTTTTATAAATGATTATTTGGAGTCATGACACTGGGTAAAGGAACAATCTTGAACTCTTGGAGGTTTGTGTTTTATCAAGCTACACACTGACAATAAAGCATTAGGGAATTTTATAAAGAAATGCTGAAAAACAGCGTGTGTATAACAACAAACATGATTCAGACAGCAGGATGATTACATACATGTGATTAGTCAAATGTATAAAAGGAGAACATACGACTCACACACCGCTGTATATAGCAAAAATCATTATATTTATATACATAACCACACTTCTTCAGGTCGAAATATCACGTTGGACCAGACGTTGCTATTTAAATAAATGTAATGACTCTTAAATGCTACAGCATATGTGCAGGAACATACTCTCTCTTGTCTTAATGTTTTAGAGACTCACAATAATCCTAAAGCTGTCACTGTTGGAAATTTCATGTCAACTACACATTTGAACACAAATTAACAAGTTGAAACATAAAAAATTAAACAGAATTACACATAACAACTAAACGCTTTCCAGATCCTATTTACCTCCATGGGTGTTTAAAAAAAATTGCGTTTAGAGTGACCACAAAACACCTTACAAGCATTTTCACGTAGGAAAGGGGTGCTGTAGTTTCACACCATCAACTCATGGGGAAAAAAACTTCTGTGCTCCCACACGTCATCCATCTTGATCGGCTTTTCTCACTAGCTTGACAGGGAATGGACTCTATAATAGGACGGAGACGGTGCTGGAGAAGAACCTCCATTGTCCCGATTAGCTCCTTGCACGGCGATTTTGCCAAACCCACTTGCGCCTAGTCTTGGCGCACACTTGCAAGAAAATACCACTACTTTATGGCCATGCCCATTGTTGCGCTTGTGCAACTTGAAAAGCTTGTGTGCTTAAAATAGGGCCTAATGACACAAAATAGAGATTAAAACATACATTTGATGAAAAACAGGTGGATGCATGTGTTAATCAGTTCGCTTTCAGTCATTGAGCAGAGCAGTGTTTAAAACATGTAGTTTCATTCAAAGAGCACTGGTACCTCTACTAGTCTCCTTCAACCTTCTGTCATTTGTGGTTCAAGCTTTAGTAAAATGTCTGCTACAGATTACTTTCACAATAATAAATCAATTTCATAATGACCACTAAAGAGCAATGAAGTTTCCTCAGTATGCTCTTCTTGTAGATATGTGTTTTTTTTGTAGTTTATGTATCTATGCCATCTCTCACACATTTGTTTTATTTTTACATGACAGTGCCTTGCACCCCCCAGCCACCCAGCTGATGCCCACTCTCTGACCAGACGCCCTCTGGCTACAGAGGATGCTAGGAATGTGTCGCGGTCGCAGGAAGTTCCTGGCTGCCTCCCTTGCCCTGGTCTTCATCCCGGCACTCACCTGGCTCTATTTGTCATCTGCAAACTTCACAGGTAAGATGATACTACAATTATTTCAGTCTTATTACGCAACTCTCTGAAATTCTTGATTCTGACTGTTGAATCGCAGCAACCCGTAATAAAGATGCACATGCCTGTTCAGTGTTGGGATCTTCCATTGGTTTGTCTCCAGCAGGCTTCGGTGGAACATTTAGGCCAAAAGTGTGCACATTTCGAGAAATTTAAATGGATTCTCGTTTGTACGCATTTCTTTTAGAAAGACTAGTTATGTCTATTTTCTGATCAAATATACAATCTGAAGCACTAAAGCGCTCTAAAACTCTCATATGGCATGCATTACATGCACCCAGAATGGGCGAGGCTGCTTTTATGCATTTATAATCCAAATATGGTCATGAAAGCAAAAGTTATTAAATCAAGTGTACCTCAGAGACGACATGGCAGGGACACAATTCGAAAGTCACATGAAGAAATGATACTGCTATCACTGTTGCTAACTTTAAAACTAGCGGGTTGATGCCACGTGTCAGAAATCCAGTGATGATGGTAGTGACGATTCTCCCTGACCAATCAGTGATCTGCAGGATTTTGACGTCACATTTAGTATCGGCCCGGCTCGCTTGGAACCTCGACCGAGGTGGTACTAAAAAAAGGTACCAGGTACCAGTTACTATCCACAGTGGAAAACCCCAGAAAAGCAAGCAGAGTCGAGTTGTACCGTGCAGTGTAAAAGCCCCATAATTTGATTTGATTGTTCAATGCGATTAATACACGGCCCACCTGTCATGCTTTCAGCAGATCCGCAGAACGCCATGAACAGTGAAGGAGCAAGAACTTCCTGTTCTATACAAAACCAGGGAGGGGCTCTCTCAGGTGGAAGGGACCAATGAGCCAAATGTCTGAGACCGAATGCATAATAATAAAACAAAATCTTGAGTAGGCCTAGCCCAACTTTGTCAGCCGGCCTATGTAACTTATTGAAATGATTGTTTAACTGAATTATGGAGGTGGTGTTAAGGCACTTTAATACAAGCTTGATACAGTAACTCAAACTACATTAATCCACAGAAATATTTTGAGCAAGGCATGTTTATTTATAAAGCACATTTCATACACTATGGTAATTGAAAATGCTTTAATTTTCTTATTTTGAAGTAAAGACAATTTATGGCAATTATTTTGATCTCATATGCTTTTATGGATCGAATTCAACACACAATATACCCTAAAACGAACCCGGTTCAAACTATTAACAATCACGAAATATAAAACTATTGTGGATCAGTGCGCACACAAAATTATGGCTGCTACTCCCATATCTAGGATCCGACTAATGGGACAAAGGTTTGCTTGATTAAAAAAGATTCTCTACTTTCTTATCCCAAAAAGCATCAAATTTATTGGTCTGGTCCCACCCAATCACTCCACAGATGAGACCAACTAGTTCTTTCTATGGTGACATAATAGCTAAACGCTGGTATGCAGAACATCAAAATAATAATTCAAATGAAACCAAGAAATTCTATGACATGTCAAATGTATAGGATGCCTTTGTGATGATTACAGCAGTCTTGTGTATTCTACATTTAATTTAATGATACTGATTTAAGTCTCACAAACCTTAACAACACAAAACAGTTCTTGGTCCTTTTCCAGTTGGACATGACTGAAGGTATGCCATGATGATGTAAATTAATCAGTGTTACAGGAAACACTGAATAATGACGCTTTTGAATGACATAAGTTGTCAATCTGAATATAGACTGAAGCTTTAGTGCAGTGCATTGTGGGCTGGTGAACATTTAAACATGCAGTGGATAACTGTGTTTCCTCCTCAGTTAAACCGCTGCCTCTGTCACCGTTGCATCTGCAGTCATCTACGTTAATCGGGGTGCCTGGTGAGCATCAGGGGTTGCAGTTGCGACTGCGAGACGTAGAGGAGCGTCACCATGCCATGCAGAGAGAGCTTAGCCCACTGTCCAGGGTCCCAACCCATAGCAGCCATAATAGCATTGGTCGCCAAGGCAACCAGTTACACACCCATTCCACAGAAGAAGGTACAGGTGATAGTGAGGCTAAAAAAAGAGTTGCTGCGGGCAACAGCTCTGACTGTGTGCCTCAGCCTGTGGTGAACAAATGTGAGGTAAGTATGATACATAACATTGAAGTGACACAGTTATAACTAAATGGATACACATTTTGCCTCATGTCATGTGGCTTGTTTAGGGTGTACTTAAATTTTTTTCTAAGAAATTTTCTCCCGGTGGAAGATAAAACACGTGAAAAAGATTTCATTGACCTAACCTATATTTAAAAACCAGGGCCTGTATTCACAAAACAATCTTAAGGCTAAAGTAGCTCCTTATATGGACATTTAAGAGTAACTTACAAATCAGACTCATAACATTTGAACCGAAGAGTAATTCATGAAGCAGTTTCATGTTAAACTTATCTTTCAAACCCTAGAAGTCATCCTGAGGACGTCTAAATCCTTAAGAGTGACCTAATGATCTGAAACTTGTCTGTTGCCATCAACCCACATTAAAAACGTTATATTACAATATTATTATTTATGACATTGACCGTTTAAAAAGGTATCACCTGAATTGCGAGGGGGTTTTTATTATTGTAAACCTAGTTATAGATGTTGTAACTTCTCCCACAAACTGAAATGACCCAATTACATCAGAGATAAAGGTATTGACAACTCTCTCAAATAAAACTGTAGCATGGATGAATTTGGGATTTCTGTCATCTGTCAGCAAAATCATCTATCAAACTATAAATGCCCTCTCCAGACTGCATATCATCCGACAATTCATAGCTTATTTTTTCTTGTGGATGCGCACTAGCTGCAGAGGAAAAGGTGGCATTCACTGCCATCACGGGGCTACCCAGTGTTTAGATGCTGTAGACGGGATGTGCACTCGTTTCATTGTATCAACACAGGATGAATAAATGTTCATCAACCGGAAAAACAAAATCTATCTTTCTGCTGTCGTATATACTGTATATATCATTGTCTTCGCTGACAAATAGCGGTTCCCTGCCTGCCAATCACTGTGGCCGATTTAAAAGAGTTCGCTCATAAAACGTGATGTCATCCATAGCAACGAGGTCAACACTGCCTTACTCTTATCATAAGATTTACTTTGTAAACAGGTTTTAAGCAAACAAATCCTAGCTAGGAACTATTTGGAGAACTCCTAGTGGTAAGATAAAAATCTTTGTGAATATGGGCCCAGAATATAATAGAGACTTGAGGATGGGTTCTTTTGACTTAAGCTGCTAAGCAACCACCCAGAACACTCTAGTTACCACCTAGCAACGTCCTAGCTGCAACACAGAACACCCAAGCAATCAATTGCAATGTGCTAAAATCCATTAATAACACCCGAGCTACGTGCTAAAAACCACTCGCAACAACTGCTTAACAACTCCCTGGTGAAGCACCACAAACATCTTTAGGAAAATATCTTGTTCTATTTCATTTGTGTCTCCACCCTACAGTTAAAATACAATTTTATTTTATAAAAATGTCTTTGTGTGTTGTGTTTCTAATCATAGACAATTCATATTGCTATTGTGTGTGCGGGCTACAACGCAAGCAGAGATGTGGTCACTTTGGTCAAGTCTGTCCTGTTTCACAGGTAAATTTAGAGTCTGCGGCAGGCACACACACACGCATGCACACTATAGCTTGGTCTTTCTGTTGACCTTCTCTTAATGATCTTAATACTGTTCCCAGGTCAACAGAAATTTTAAACTGGTATAAATTGCAGTTACTATCTCTCTCAACACAATACATGTAGGCTCTGCTAAAAACTAATGATGCAACAATACTTTTTTGCTGATACCAAAAAGTCATCAGACACACTTCAGACACAAAATTATTATTTAAAATTAGACTTGTTTGAAATATAATAATACAAATTGTTATACTTTTCAAAGACACTTGTTCTTCTTGGCATTACAACAATAACATCTGTGCTGAAACAGTACTGGATAATATTTCTAAACTATTACACAACTTAACAATTTACAATAAGGTTATTTTTGTTAACATGAGTTAACTACGATGAGTCACGTGACGTCGTGCGAGGGTCGGACGTGTAAACCACGAGCTCTTTGCACTTTGCTAGTTAATAATGATTTTTATGTCATAAACCGGTGAGATTGGATACACCCTTCTACTTATCTGTTCTGTGAAGTCAACATGGCAAAGAACTCAAAATCTTCGGGCTCTGGAGATATTAAAAGACACTTGCGTGCTCAAGCTGGTGCCTCGGATGGGCCTGCAGATCATGTGCTCGGTTTGGACGGTGCGGCGGGAGAAATCCAATGCCAACAGGCGAGCATATCTGTGATGCTGACTTGGAGGATCTCGCTGTAATACGTCGATCAATTACTGCGATGGAAACTAAATTCTCTGAGTTGGTTACAAGAATCGGGGACGTCGAGAAACGGGTTGATTATCTGGAGTCATTGGAGAGGGAATTAGCTGCTGATCCGCTAGTGACCAAAGTAGATTTACAGCGCGTTTTGGAAAATGGAGGATTTGGAGAATCGTAGCCAGGGAAATAACGTCAGAATTGTTGGAATTCCTGAGCATGAAGAAGGCCGAGATATGGTGATATTCCTAGACGAGCTCTTCCCGAGTCTGCTCGGCATAACAGGCAATAAGCTGGAAATTGAGCAAGCTCACAGGGTCCCGGCTCATAGACTGGCTGAAGGAGACAGACCTCGTTCAATTCTGGCCAAATTTCTGAGATCATCTGATAAAGATCTCGTGTTGCGCGAGGCGAGGAGCAAAGGAAAGCATTGTGTGCTATGGTCACATCGGTGTTATGGTCTTTCCCATTCATTTTCAATGATCAGTCAATTTTGACCACAAAGGTATTAGGTTTTTAAAACATTTGTTTTACGACACTTAGAATTATTGAATCATGCCCATAATGTTTTTGTATGTTCAAGTAGAGGAAAAGTCAACAAGTCTTGTACTGCTCAGGAAACCATTTTTATTACATCAGAAACATTGATTTCGTCAAAAGTGACTGAAAACCATTGGAGGGTTTAGGAGTTTGAAAGGGTGATTCATGCCTTTATTTCATCTCGACTGAAACTCTCTTTATATAGGAATAAGTCCATTTCTTGGTTGCAAATGGTCCAGAATACTGCTGCTAGATTGTTGACTGTATGTTAACGTGAACATATTCTCCTCACTGACTGCCAATTCGCTACAGAATTGATTTTAAAATAATACTATTTGTTTTCAAGTCTTTAAACAGATTGGCACCGCCTTATCTCTCTGACCTATTGTGTATACAGTCCAGTTTTATCTTTAAGGTCAGAGACTGTTGACTGGTCTAGATTGAAGCTGAGGGGTGACCATGCTTTTGCAGTAGCTGGCCCAAAGCTTTGGAACAGCTTACCTGTGTTCATCAGATATGCTTCCATAGTACATACATTTAAATGTAATGTTTCAAAGGTTTCCCTGGCTTACAATCAACCATAAAAGTTGTATTGTGTATTCGTTTGAATTTCTTATTGTAAAATTCTCTTTTATTTTTTTTCATTTTTTATATGTGGTTGTACAACACATTGCTGAATGGATGCTGTTTTGAATTGTGCTTTATAAATAAATTTGACATTGACATATACATATTTAAATTAAAATGTATATTTGTTAATATTAGTTAAAAGGTGCTTTTTTAATTAAATTAATTATCAGATTACCTTTCAGATATCACTGAGATAGGTACAATGAAATATTACACCTGTCTCTGTTACAGCCCTAGGCTGGTAAACACAGGAAAAGATGTCAGCGGGCCACGGCTAGATTGCCGGGTCTTTCTGCCTGTCAATCACTGTTAACAGGTCAGCCCATATATGCTCGTACAAGTGTCAGTTCGGTGTCCTGTTCACGCAAAACACTCAGGGTCGGACAGCTAAATGCTCAGGGGGACTCCATCTGCTCCAAAACAACGTCTCTAGTGTGTTTGTGTGTGCGCTCATTTCTTGGAGTGCAGGGTTTTGGAAAGAGGGGGCATGGTTAATTCAATGGCTAAAGAGGAATAAACCAAAAGCAAAAACAAGACAAAATAAATCAACTAAAACAGGTCATCAAAAACACAAAAATAAATACAAAAACGAAAGTACAAAAACACCCGATATAGCCACTAGGGCAGAGAAGAGTAATATTAAAGCAGTCAAGTTGGACTGTGCATTAGACAAACGCAATCTGTAAAACAGCAGTCAGACACAACAGGATATAAATCTTTAAAGAGATCAACAGTTACAGAAATACTCAAACCAGGATGTCTGGCACCAACAATCATCCATGCGATTTATCTGATCAGCAAATCATGTGGCAGGAATGCATAAAATCATGCAAATACAGTTCAGGAGCTTCAGTTAATGTTCACATCATCCATCAGAATGGGGAAAGAATTGTATCTCAGTGATTTGGTCCATGGCTTGATTGTTGGTGCCAGATGGGCTGGTTTGAGTATTTCTGGGATTTTCACACACAACAGTCTCTAGAATTTACTCCGCATGGTGCCAAAAACAAAAAACATCCATTGAGCGTCAGTTCTGTGGACGGAAATGTTTTGTTGATGAGAGAGGTCAACAGAGAATGGCCAGACTGGTTCAAACTGACAAAGTCTACGGTAACTCGGATAACTGCTCTGTACAACTGTAGTGAGAATAATAGCGTTTCGGGTTTGGCATTGTTTTGGCAGCATGAGGTGGACCTACACAATATTAGGCAGGTGGTTTTAATGTTGTGGCTGATCAGTCTATATATATATATATATATATATATATATATATATATATATATATATATATATATATATATATATATATTATTCAATGAATTTTAAAGCTTGACAGCTCCAGTCCCTATTCATTTTCATTATATAGAAAAGCGCCCACTGAGGAATGAAAGTCATACAGTTTGGAACAACATAATGAGTGCATTTTGACAGATGTTTTGGGTGAACTATTCTTTAACTATGTTTATCTGGTTACGCATGTATATTGTAGTCATTGGTGACTGTAACAGTGTCTTCTCCCTCTCTGTGTCAGACGAAACCCACTTCACTTCCATTTCATCACGGACTCTATCGCTCGGAAGATCCTGTCCGATCTCTTTAATACCTGGATGGTGCCGGCAGTTCACATCAACTTCTACGACGCTGATGAACTAAAGGTTTGTGTACCTGCTGCTGTGCTCACTGCAATAGAATGCAACATTGAGCAATCACTTTTTCAGTGGCCTTGCTTCAGTAATGTTTTCCCCATTAAATTTCTCTAAAGAAAATTCTTCAATAGAGTTCAATGCCTTGAATCAAGCCAACCAGCTTGGGTTGAATCATAACAGTATAAACTTTGATTTTAACCAAAAACGTATATGGCCCGAGTCAAAGGAGCCAACCCCCATTATTATTAAAAGTGCTGCAGTTTTTCTCTCTTCCTGAACAAGTACTGACATATGCAATAACATGTAATGCCATGTCATTAATAGATAAGTTTACTGGTATTTTGAAATCACAGTGGTGGGGATCAATACACATGCATTCCAATCTCCTGATGCTGACAGAAAACACGACAGAAGACGTGGTTGATCTTTCCCTGAGCCGCTTCTGTCAAGTAGTGCCATCCATGATAAGCAACAGCCGATATCTCGCACAACTCATGTGTTACAGGTCCATTTCTTTTTATTTAAAAAAAATTCTCTCTCAGTTTGGGTGTGAGATGCTAAAATAAAAAATGTCGTAACGTATTGATTTCTTACTGAACGCAATTTTTCCCTTTAAATACGGGACGAATCCTCATTATACTGGACGGTTGGCAACATATATTTTCCTTTTATTCATTTGATCTGATACTGTTTCAGCATGAGAGTGTGTCTCCACTCTCCACCATGAATTCCTTCAGGCGATGATGGCGGTGACCATTGTTGACCAGTGGTCGTCAGGGCCAGGGAATGGTAGAATTCAAGAGATAATGCTCAAAGAATTACCAGTTTACTTTTTGGCTCACCAGCCACTGTGGCTAGTAATATTCCAATGTCACTAGTCACTCAGCATTTTCACTAGCCAAAACCCCCACCACACAACAAGTTATAAAGACTCAAGACTGTAACACATGCATTTCTTTGGACAATTTATTTGACCGAGGATTATATTTCAGTCAGTTCAGTGGAACACAATCCAAATGATTTAAGTCACCTTTAGAATTGTGTAGCAATGAAATGAGTCACGTAAGTGTTGTGGTATCCGTCATGATACTGAGTGAAGCCCGATTGACTCTTGAGTTTCACTCTGTGGTATCCCAGTGCTCTGGCTCTATCTCTGGAACACGCTAGTATGTGCGCTGTTGTGGTGAAACCATGCTTCATTCGCGAGATAGAAGACGGCTGTGTAATGTTTATAAAGCACCGAATGTGAGATGAATAAAATTACATTTCAGTCGGCAGTGGCCTGAGTCACCGTATTCACAGTATTTTCAATGCAAGAAAAATCCTCAAAATGTCACTGGCCAAAGCAGAGGTTAGGGGGCTCGAGTTACGTGACTCGACTAGTTGCAAATTTCAGGACTTATGACTTGCTTTATTAAATGCAGAAAAGGACTTGACTTTGACTTGAGGACCAATGATTCAACTCGAGTGACTCGGCAAAAATGTACATTTTTGCATGTTATGTGCTTTCATGAATGTAGTAAAATACTATTTAAAAGATATTATTGCAACAACTGTGAATTGGTACAAAAAATGTAAACCACAGAATGAGTCGTAATTGTCTGCATGCTTCCATTCTGCACACACCCAGTTAACATGAACAGTCATTCTAACATTCTCCTAACCCATTAATACTCCTATCCTTTCTGCAACCCTGCTGTACGTTAATACATCTACAATCCATTTCTTATTCTGATCCATTGTTGAATTAATTCCTTATTAAAATAATTGAAACACATCACAAATAATATGGAGTGATGGATAAATTAATGTCCATCCATCCACTTTTTTTATACCCGCTTTTTAGGGTCTTGTGTGCTGGAGCCAATCCCAGCTACCTTGGGAGAATTAAGGCAGGGAAACACCCTGAACATGTGGGTTAGAAGAATACGTAAGCTGTAATTCTACCATAAATGTGTAAGATTTGATCTAACATTGTACCATACTGAAAACTGAGCCTTGATTTTTGCATTTCCTCAGCTACCTCATCAACAGACACTAATATGCAGATATTGAAGTCAATTATTTCAATTAACAGTCGAGGGTTTTTAAAATCAGAAATGTATTGGCAGACATAAAAATGGAATAAACATTGAATTAATCTTAAAAGGCTATTATTAGATTCATTTCTTACCACATAAGTGTACAGTTTAGCTGATACATCTGCTTCTCTTCATTTGTTGTCAATCAATAAAATAAAAGTTCTTTTCGATTATATGAGCCAAATCTTTATCATATCAGTTAATCTCTCATCCAGAAATAATTATTTATTGAGGAAATCCATAAACTAATGTCATTCTGGTTTTTATTAGGTTGCCACACAAAAACCTCCCTGCAACATTCTGGGACCGTTAGTTTATGGTTACTAAAAATAGAACCAAGGAGAACATTCTTTGAATGTTAGGAATTGGTTCCCCAAAAGTAACCAAACGGGAACCAAATGCTAATGATAGCAAAACAGCCCCAAAGATCTTTTAAATATTTTTTTAATCTTAATCTTAATCATAATGAACCTTATTCATAAAAAGAGGTCTGCCGTAGACAGGGTTGGGGAGTAACGGAATACATGTAACGGGATTATGTATTTAAAATACAAAATATAAGTAAGTGTATTCCACTACAGTTACAAATTAAATAATTGGTAATAAGAATACAGTTACATTTCAAAAAGTATTTTGATTACTGAGATTACTTTGCATTGTCATTAGTTTCATTTCATATTTAGTCCTTTTCAGATGGAAAACATTTCTACATCTAAATGATGTGATCCAAAGTGTATTTGAACAGCGGTGAAACACTTTCTTATGATGTGTTACATTCATACGAGCAGACAGAGAATTACGTTTGGAGCAGAAGAAATAGAAATAAACCTCGTGTAAATGGTCAGCTTTACGCTAAGCTAAAATGCTATTTCTAGCCATTTTACATGCACATGTTACCAGACACCATCATATTCGGGCAAAAATCATATTCTTGATAATAATTTGTATATTGTTTTCTTGTTAAAATTTCTAAAAATCTTCAAAACAAGATCAATTATATGAATCTTGTTTTAGAAACAACACTGCATAAGATATTTGGGTTTTTCAGAGAATGTATTTTTAACATGTGTATTTTGTTTTACTGTACTGGCAAAAGTGAAAAAAATCTACCAGTGCTGAAGAAGTAATCCAAAGTATTTAGAATACATTACTGACCTTGAGTAATCTAACAGTACACTACAAACTACATTTTACAGCATGTATCCTGTAATCTGTAGTGGAATACATTTCAAAAGTAACCCTCCCAACCCTGGCCTTAGAATGTCTGTAAATGAATGTAAGGTAACCTGTTCATTATGGTTAAAAGTTATTACCATACAATTCTTATTTAATCATGACAAACAATACATTACTTTCAGTATTTAGCCACTGATCGTTCAATAGAAATGTTACCGTGATAGTAATTTCTTCATGTCAACATTTCAAAACATCAAAATGAGAGTTATGAAAATGAAACCGTTAAGATGCACATACCCAGTCAGTGATGTAACTCCCATAGATTTGTCTCTAGCAGGCTTCTGTGAACAACATCCAACATTTATGGGTAATGTTGTGAGTTATGTTTACCCATTCTGTATCTGTATATTGTAATACTGGACGGTCTCCATTATGAGAGTAAAAGTTTGGTTTCACTCATTCCGTGTGTTTCCAAAGATGATATCCATGCACTCCATTTTCTTTAAATAATGTCTCTTACTATTCTTTACACTTAGTTATTGATCAAAAAGTAAAAAGAAACCTGTATTGCAATCACTTATTGCATGGATGCGTTATAATGCTGCGTTCCAGACGAAGTCGGAGGTGGGAATATCGGTGTTGAAATTTCCCACTTCCGACCTCAGTGTTTTCCTATCAATCACACGTCACAATCACACACGCTTATTCCAGATGCTAGCTAGCTGGTTCTCTGAGCCAACAGGTGAAAACATAGGCATTGATTGAAATCCTCTAAACATCCTTTTGTACATTTTTTTTGTATATTGCAAATAAAGACATTTCCTTAAGTGAAAATACTTGAAAGTTTGTTTTTATGCTGTTTGTTTTATGAATCCCAGCTCCAGTTTATGCTCGCGTTATGGGCACGCGATCTTGGAAATGACGTCAAATTATGCTACTCTATGAAGTCGGGGTTCATTGATCTACCCCATGCATCTGGCCTAGTTCGTAAGGGCATACTGCCATACTACTCTTACTATTTCTGCCAAAGACAGACATGGCAGTAGTAACAGTAGTATGACATTCAAACTCAGCATCTGACTTCAAGCGGCATTCCAGTCTTTATTTTAAAGTCGGAGGTGGGAAAATCCTGAGGTCCACGTTGTTTGGAACACAGCATATACTCCTCTTCTATTCGAGTGTGATGTGACGCATTCCGTCATTCTTAAAGAGACAGTACAATTTTAGAGGTTGTTTGTACAAATTATGGAAAACATTTACAGCTCATATTATTATAATTCATGCAATTTCATTACATCATATTAAGTGATCAATGAAAAATGTCAACGTATTAAAGAGCTAAAATGTGATCATAGTAGTGATATATATATATATATATATATATATATATATATATATATATATATATATATATATATATACACTTTCACATACTATATAGTTTGTTACTTTTCCTGGCCAGTTACTTCTTTAATACATTTGTTCATAGGGCTGGGTATTGAGTTTGGTACATTTTAGGCACCGACCAAATTGTCTCTAAACAATCAAGTATCGAAAAATGTCTTGTAGATCAGTACCAAATTATTGATACCTAAGGGGTTAACCTCGTCAATGTCAGTGATAAGCATGTAGCATTCTAGATGTGCCCAAATCTAAAAGTGCCAGTGATTGGCTGTGTTTAGGCATCAATGAAAAACACTAGTTTACAGCGGTTACACCCAGAGACGCGGCACACACGTGAGGATGTAGTGTGTATGCGTCTCAACACCCATAGATGTACAAGATGTGGAAAAGATCAAAAGTGTGTCTATATTTCACCAGGCTCGATGCCAACAGCACGCTGTGCAATATTTGCGACAATATAATTGCTGCCAAGACCGGCAACATGACAAATCTGATGAAGTCCGAGCCAGTGCGGTCATCCTCTCATTGTCCCCCTGCCACAGAGCCTCGTTCAACATGCCCACCACGAGTCCTCCTCCAAAACTACTGATGAATGCAGCGGCGCTATGACTGGGACTCCGACAGGTTTGGTTAACATTTTGCAAACAAACCAACAAACAAAATCTGCTAACTTGTAGTGGTATATGGTTGTGTACTTGTTAAATTAACGTTTCTGTGCGCGGTGACAGTCCTATAAACTGGGACCTATGTAACGTTAGATATTGTTTGGATGTATGGCTATAATGTAGATGCTAGCTAAATCCATGCTAAAAATGCATTAAGGTTGACAGTAACTGATCAAGTTTAACTCTCATAAAACTAGTTATCTTGCTAAACTGTACTCATCCTTAAGGTCGGCTGAATTAACAGTTTTAAATTGTTTTTTTTCCCTCTTCACATTAATGTTATAGCCCCTGCCCCTGCCGACCCTGACATGAGGAGACCAGAAGGCTCAGGAGATGAGTCTTTGAGTCTGTAAAAAATTTATAAAATTGGTATCGGAAAAAGTATAGTTTAGGAACCGGTATCGCTATCGTCATTTTCTGAACGATACTATTTGTTCATGGTCCGTTCGCACAGTTACTGTAATTACAAGTGTCCGATTAATAAATACCATTCATGTCACTCATAATACAAATGAGAAACTTTGAATTGTATGATCTAAGTTCTCACTTTTATGAAGTACATGGAAATGAAAAATGAATGCTGGAAAAAGTACTTAAAGTCCTGTATTTTTATTCAGTGATGCTTGTACGAGCCCTGTTTGAAACCTTAAACCATCAAGTATTTTGTGGAGAAATCGCTCTCCCTGCTCTGTTTTGTACTGTGACTTGACTCTACTGAGGTGATCCACTGACTTGACTCGACTGAGGTGATCCACTGTCTTGACTCGACTGAGGTGAACCACTGACTTGACTCTACTGAGGTGATCCACTGTCTTGACTCAACTGAGGTGATCCACTGACTTGACTCTACTGAGGTGATCCACTGACTTGACTCTACTGAGGTGATCTTGACTCTACTGAGGTGATCCACTGTCTTGACTCGACTGAGGTGAACCACTGACTTGACTCACTCGACTGAGGTGAACCACTGACTTGACTCGCTTGACTGAGGTGAACCACTGACTTGACATGCTTGACTGGGGTGATCCGCTGACTTGACTCGACTGAGGTGAACCACTGACTTGACTCAACTGAGGTGAACCACTGACTTGACATGCTTGACTGAGGTGAACCACTGACTTGGCTCGCTCGACTGAGGTGAACCACTGACTTGACATGCTTGACTGAGGTGATCCACTGACTTGACATGCTTGACTGGGGTGATCCACTGACTTGACTTGACTGAGGTGAACCACTGACTTGACTCGACTGAGGTGAACCACTGACTTGACTCGACTGAGGTGTATGCATTGCTGACTTGAGACTTGACTCAGAGCTTGAAGTTCAGGACTTGAGACTTTCTTGATACTTGCACATGTGTGACTTACTCCCACCTCTGAGCCAAAGTGGCTAGTAGAGTGACCTGGCACTGCCAGTTTTTACCCACATTTTGCAGGTTGGCGGATGTTAATGTCAAGCCTTGGATACAGTTAAAGGGAAGCTAACACGACAGTAGATTATGGACTTCTGAAGTAGCAAAACACGTGTGTATACCGAGGGTGTACGCAAATATTGACCCTTAGAAGTCATTATACACAAACTGCCCTGGGGAAAATAGTAAGCACACCGCGTATATGGGCATATGGCCCGACTACAGAACTGTTTGATTGTTTATTGCCTTGATTCTGTGTTGGTAAAAGCAAATTTTTCAGTTTTTAGATCAGCTGAATTGACTTTTTGCTCTCTGTGTTTGACAGTTTGAGGTGTCGTGGATTCCTAACAAGCATTACTCTGGCATCTACGGTCTGATGAAGCTTGTGCTGACCAAAACACTGCCCTCTGACCTTCAGAAGGTCATCGTTCTGGATACTGACATCACCTTCGCCACAGACATTGCTGAGCTATGGGTTGTCTTCCACAAGTTTAAAGGTACTGGAAATGTCTGCTTTCACATTCTCTTGAATTCTAATCGCAGTCATCATCTCTTGGATCCATGTATCGATTTGATGGTGGTTTTCGTGATTTTATTTCTATTGGGGGGAGTGCTGATGTTTGCTAAACTTGAAATTAATTCAGAGTATAGTGCACACATTTTCTGTGTGCATGTGTCTGTAAAACCTACTTCATTAATGGAAATATTTCAAAATAGTGAACATGGTCCATGGCAACACAATGAATATATATACAGTGTGTGTTTTCATTGCTAAAAATGTTTTATTGTTGGGAAATATCACAAGCTCTGGTTTTAAGTTGCAAATTCAACCTCTGAACCTCCAATGCACATTGGAGTCCTGATCAACCTGTCTGCGTTTATTTTGTGATGATGACCGTCTGAATGTATTCCATCTGACACTATCCCACTTATTACACTGCAACTTAAATGGGTTATGAAATAGAGAATCCAATTTTCCTTAATATTTAAACAATTCTGGGTGTTTGTGACATCACGAGACATTTCTCATTTGCATTTACACGCCCCACAACATGCGTCATCGTCGTGGGTGTACTGATCAATGGAGAATGGCTAAAGTTAATCCAGCTCAGTAGTGGTGGTGATTTTGATTCATCTCAGTGACCCAAGCCTTTTGAATCCATTCACCAAAAAGATTTGTTCAGATTTGTTCATTGATTCTGTTTGTTCATTGACAGTTTCTGCATATTACACCTTTGTGCCTGTAAATGGTGCAACATGACCGTCTTTTATTTTTTTAATGGGTATTTACATTGAACACAAAGTCATTCACGATGGGAACAATTTCATGTATTTTTTATTCAAATTTGCAGCACTGCAGAGTATTTAAGCATGACATTTTTGACAACAAAAATACAAATAAAAACGGGAGTTTAAACTAAACTGAAACTATAAATCTACACTTCAAAACAAACAAAAACTAAATAGGATCATATTTCAGTAGTCTGATGTAAAATGTCTGATTTCTCTGTTTTCCACAAAAACAACTGGCGAGCGGCCATCTGATTGACATGTGAAAAGAACCAACCACAGTTCTCCTTCATAAGTGACCTCAAAGAAAACTTTGGATTCTGTTTCATTCCATGAACTTCAGAAACTTTGGCAAATAAGTGACTATGTGTTCTCTGGAGTGGCTGTTTTAACGCAAAAGTTAAAAGTGTAATTGATGATATTGCTCCTGTGAAAGTCAGGAAGAAGAGTGGCAGACAAAAAGCACCTTGGAGAAACTCAACAGCAGTGCAAAAAATGAAAAGACAATGCAGAAAAGCAGAGCGCATGTGGCGGAAGACAAAACTTGTAGTCCATTATAACATCTACAAAGACAGCATCCATGCTTTTAATATGGAACTAGGCAAAGCTAGACAGACTTTCTTCTGGAATATTATAAACAGCAACTTAAACAACACATGCACTCTTTTTGCGACTGTAGAGAGACTGACAAACCCCCCAAGCCAGATTCCCAGTGAAATGCTCGCAGACAGCAAGTGCAGTGAGTTTGCTTCTTTCTTCTCTGAAAAAATCTATAATATCAGAAAGGTGATCAGCACATCCTTGAGTTGTGCTGGGGTCAGACAAATCAAACCACAACCTGAGAAAGTAGTTACTATGTCTGATTTCAAAGAAATTGATGGCAAAATTTTTGAAGAAACCGTACAGCACCTTAAAACATCAACCTGCGCCCTTGATGCACTTCCCACATCTTTTTTCAAAAGTGTGTTCAACTGTTTAGAAGCAGATCTCCTAGAAGTGATAAACTCCTCACTTCTCTCTGGGAGTTTTCCAAACTCCCTGAAAACTGCAGTTGTCAAGCCCCTCTTGAAAAAGAGCAATCTGGATAAGACCATATTAAGCAACTATAGACCGATCTCAAATCTTCCCTTCATAGGCAAGATCATTGAAAAAGTTGTCTTCAATCAGCTGAACAAATTCTTGAACTCAATGGATACTTTGAAAATTTTCAATCTGGTTTCCGATCGCATCACAGCACAGAGACAGCGCTCATAAAGATAATAAACGATATTCGCTTAAATACTGATACAGGCAAATTATCAGTACTGGTACTACTCGACCTCAGTGCTGCATTTGACACTGTCGATCACAACATACTTCTTGACAGGCTCGAAAACTGGGTGGGGCTTTCTGGGATGGTCCTAAAATGGTTCAGGTCATACTTAGAAGGGAGAGGTTATTATGTGAGTATAGGAGACCATAAGTCTGAGTGGACATCCATGACATGCAGAGTCCCTCAAAGCTCAATTCTTGCGCCACTCCTGTTCAACCTGTATATGCTCCCAATTAGCCAAATAATGAGAGAGAACCAAATTGATTACCACAGCTATGCAGACGACACACAGATCTACTTAGCCCTATCACCTAACGATTACAGCCCCATTGAGTCCCTGTGCCAATGCATTGATGAAGTTAACAGTTGGATGTGCCAAAACTTTCTTCAGTTAAACAAAGACAAAACTGAAGTCATTGTGTTTGGAAACAAAGATGAGGTTCTCAAGGTGAATGCATACCTTGACGCTAGGGGTCAAACAACTAAAAATCAAGTCAAGAATCTTGGTGAGTCTCTAGAGTCAGACCTTAGTTTCAGTAGTCATGTCAAAGCAATAACTAAATCAGCATACTATCATCTGAAAAATATTGCAAGAATTAGATGCTTTGTTTCCAGTCAAGACCTAGAGAAACTTGTGCATGCTTTTATCACCAGCAGGGTGGATTATTGTAATGACTCCTCACTGGCCTTCCCAAAAAGACCATAAGACAGTTGCAGCTCATACAGAACGCTGCTGCCAGGATTCTGAGCAGAACCAGAAAATATGAACATATCACAGCAGTCCTCAGGTCTTTACACTGGCTCCCAGTTACATTTAGGATTGATTTTAAAGTATTATTACTGGTATATAAATCACTCAATGGGCTAGGACCTCAATATATAGCAGATATGCTCACTGAATATAAACCCAACAAATCACTCAGATCATTAGGATCACATCAGCTAGAAATACCAAGGGTTCACTCTAAGCAAGGAGAGTCTGCTTTTAGCTATTATGCCAGCCGCAGCTGGAACCAGCTTCCAGAAGAGATCAGATGTGCTCCTACAGTAGTCACATTCAAATCCAGACTCAAAACACATGTTTAGCTGTGCATTTACTGAATGAGCACTGTGCCACTGTGTGTCTGACTGTTTGTACTGTATTTTATTTTATATTCTAAACTGTTTCAATTATTCATATTTTTTTATTCTTATTTTAATCTCTTCTCGTCTATGTAAAGCACTTTGAATTACCATTGTTGCCTACTTGTTAACATAAGTAAATGCATCATGAACAAACAAAAAACTATATTTATGGTAACATTTTACATTAAGGTTCATTTAGTTAAATCTGGTAAATGCTTTAATGCATTAGGTATCATGAACTAACAATGAACTGTATATTTTTACAGAATTTATTCATCTTAGTTAATGTTAATTTATACTTTATTTATAGTATACTAATGTAGTTAGTACAATTAATGTTAACAAATGGAACCTTATTATAAAGTATTACTATTTTTTTATAGTATTTATTAATCTTGGTTAAAGGATTTGTTCACCCAAATTTGAACACTATCCCATAATTTACTCATCCTCAAGCCATCCTAGTTTCATATGACTTTCTTCTTTCAGCCAAACACAATCAGAGATCTATTAAAAATATCCTGGCTCTTCCAAACTTTATAATGGGAGTGAATGGTACCTTAGATTTTGATGCCCAAAAAGCACATCCATCCATCATAGAAGTAATCCTTACGGCTCCAGGGGTTAATAAATTCTTCTGAAGCGAAGCGATGCATTTTTGTAAGAAAAATATCCATATTTCTAACTTTATAAACTATAATCCCTATACACTGTATACACATGTAGTGCATGTGTGTGAGCTTGTGTAAGTCCAGGTGAGACGAGGACTGTGAGGGCGCTATTCAATCAAAATTTTAATAAATGTAGGATATTATAGACATTGTTTGACATTCTTAACCGATTTACTTTAACCAATGCCTTGGCATAGGGCTCTCTGAAATAACTGAAATCATTTGGTGAAGTGATATGGGACCATTATGTGGTCAAGGAACTACTTCATAGTTGTGCGTTTAAAGATAATTGAACACTTTAGAATGTCTGTCAACTAATCAGAATCAAGCATTAAACAGACCCGTGGTATTAATATATCCAGCCAAAAGTTTGGAATAATGTGCAGATTTTGCTCTTATGGAAAGTAATTGGTATTTGTATTCACTAAAGTGGCATTCAACTGATCTCAATGTATAGTCAGGACATTAGTAACGTGAAAAATTACTATTACAGTTTGAAGTAAATTCTTCAAAGAGTTCTCATCAAAAACGTGCCACAATGACAGCTTTGCAGATCCTTGTTATTCTAGCTGTTATTTTGTCCAGATACAGATACCAGTAATAAGCATGTAGCATGCTAGATGTGCCCAAATCATAAAGTGCTGGTGATTGGCTGTTTAGGCATCAAGGAAAAACACTAGTATCAGAAAATGGTTTGAGTTTCAGGGCTGAGAAGAATGTTATTAGTAATAATGCTAACACTGTTCTACATTACAGAGAAATACTAAACCGTAATAATGAGCCTTTAAAATATAATTTTTATAAGTGAGCCGCAGCGACACCGGGATAAGCGGTAATGATTATGAATGTGTCGGAACAAACAGCAAGAGACTGTCTGAACATTTTGTTAATTTATAGAGAGAAATGCACATTCGGGTTGAGCAAACAGACGACGATCTCGGGGATCAATGATGGTCAGAGTAGACACAAAGACACGCATTTGAAGAAACACTCTTTATTATATTATTGAGTACAGATGACAGAAAAGCTGTATATGGGCATATATGATGTGCTGATATAGAGGCGTGCAGTCTCATGGAACATGCGCATCTAAAGATCTCACACTTTGTTTCTGCCTCCCTATTTTCTATTCCAGTACATTTATTCAGCCGTTTACTTTTAATAAAAAGAAAAACTACTATCAGAACAACAAAGTGTCAGAAGTTATAGAATTGTTAACTGTCCAATCAGAAGGCGTCGTCAAGCTGGTGATGTATAGACAACTTTCGTCCAGTCATTTGACTTCTAAATATATCAATCACAGGAGTTGCCGGAATAAAGCCAGCTGGTATGACACCATTCATTCATTCATTCATTCATGATTTAACACATTGTATAACAATATTTGGATACTAGGCTATTTTCTGTTTATTAATCAAATGAGAATCATATCAAGGATCATTATAAAATATTACAGAGATTAGAAATCATATTCCACATAGAAATCATATTCCACATCTTGTCGAATGTTATACTCAAACCATGTGAAAATTAAAGGCTACACATTTTTTTTCAATGATTTTCATCAATGATTTGTTTTGATTTTAATTTAAGTGATATTTAGATTTTATTAATTTGTAGTTGTAGTGCTCTGAAAGTTTAGCCATATAGCCCATCACATTTTTCAAAGGCTTATTTCACGACGAGTATCAATGTATTTCAATGTATGCTCAAAAATGTGCTACAATTAAATAATTATATTCATGGATTTCATTTCGCTCAACTTTAAAACACATTTGCCAAAATTCCTCTACACAAGTCTAACACTTCCTTTCTTTGTTGTAGAGTATGTTGTCTCCACGGATCAATCATTGTGCTACACCTTGCAGGGTTAGGAGACCTCTGCAGCACTCTTAAACAAGTTAGGAGTCTTAACACTTATGAAACTTTATGAATCACACTTATTCTTAAGTCTAGGAATAAGAGTATAATTACGTACTTAGAATTTTGACACACTTAATACTAAAATTTTACTCTTAAGCGACTTTACTCATGCAGATTTTTGCAACGTTTTGCCACAATGTTTAGGTAGTGGCTGTAGTGATGGGCGTGTGGTCGTGTGTCTTTGCGGCAGAGAGGGAATGTTGTGGCTCGTCAAACTGGTTAACGTGATTTCGAACAGCTGTTTCTTGTTACAGTGATCTCAAAAGCAGCCAAAACATGCTATTGAGGACAAGTTTGCTGATATCTCTTAATATTGAGTGTTTGTATTCAATATTGTGAAGAAGTTTATAGTGAAAAGCCACCAAAAGCAGGTGGTGTGCGGTGTGAACGTCAGTTGGTGAATCCACCGGCCACCCCAAAACACCATTGCACCCTCTACCATTAAACGAGTTCTCCTTTGAAAGAAATGGTGTGGACCTCATTGGGCATGGGAACGGATGACACACAGGCATCACTTTGCATTAGTTCTGGCGGACTATCACCAGAAGGATTAATGGCAATGCTCGAGATGGGCGTAATAGAAGAGTCTCACAGTGATTGGGCCAGCCCCGTGGTTCTGGTACCTAAGAGCGACGGGACGGTCCGATTGTGTGTGGACTATCGAAAAGTGAACGCGGTGTCTAAATTTGACGTGTACCCAATGCCCCAGATTGACGAATTGCTCGGTTGGTTGGGCGCAGCTCAGTTTTATATGTATTAAGGGTTATTATTCACTCTATGTTCAAATAACTACCCCACTCCAGTGGCTCCACCGCATGAAGGATACCAATGCGCAGATCACCCGTTGATAACTGGCACTTCAGCAGTTCATATTAGAGGTGGTCCACAGACTGGGGGCGCAGATGTCTGTGGCTGACTTTCTCTCTAGAAATGGGGGTGGGGGGGTGGCAGGCCAGTTGTTGCCCCGTCTGTTAATATTGAGTGTTTGATTAATTGAGTATTCTGAAGAAGTTTGTTTATTTTGAGAGTTAATTTTTGACTCTGTGAAAAGCTACCAAAAAGTGCATATGCTATACACCAAAGGAAGAAGAGAATAAAAATCTGACCTGAAGCGTGCCACTGCTCCCGTCTCCTCATTTCCACATACAGACCCTGATGTGGTATCACGTGAATTGCTGGACACAAGGTTTCCCAGTAGATCAATGGGTGTGGTGGGCTAAAGCACATAACTGTTAATCAGAAGTTCGCTGTTTCTATCCCCACATTGTGTCAATGGTGAGCAAGAAAACGGGACTCATCGGACCAGGTGACCTTCTTCCACTGCTCCATGGGCCAGTTCAGATGCTCGAGTGCCTATTTTAGGTGCTTTTGTCGGTGGACAGGGGTCATCATGGTGACTCAGACCAGTCTGCAGTGATGCACTGTGTGTAATGACACATTTCTCCCGTAATCATCTTCAGCTCATCAGTGTACATACATCCCCTGATCCATCCTTGGCTAAAGGCCCCCATAAAATGCATTGTTTTTCTTGAGTTGGATGAATAGATTTTTTCGTAAAAATATTTAAAGTTGGCTCATATTGACTGATCCATTCACAATAGAGATTAATTTCTTTATGAAGTACTTGAGATGTTATAAAATGCCAAATGTGTTTTGAAATTAACAGGAAATTGTACACCCTTATCTGAAGCAGATATTTTGAGTAAGTTCATCTTAATTTGTTACTCTTGCTGTCTAAAAATTATTTGCATTAGTTGACAAATTTTGCACTATAACTATTGCCCCTATCCTCTACATGATACCACATTAACCGTTTTTTACGTTGTTCTGTCTATAATCATTTGTAATGTTTATAAACCTATGTACTGTACATATTTCGTCACCAGATGGAGTAAGCTAGTATCTGTTCATTTGGGACATCTCTCTCAACTCTCTCAATTAGAGGAGCACACCTGTTATCAAATTTTAAAGTTTAAACATTTAAAACCAGTAGCAGTGAGCAGATGAAGCTATTATGACATTAACTAGATATGTACGCCTTTATAAACATGTATAAACCTGAGCACCATAGTCCATGGGTGTTGATTATGAACAGTACTGAAGCAATACGAATATTTCCATTGTGTTTTCAACAAATTGGTTTTGTCCCCAAGATGATACTTGTTTGCAGTGTAATAATGTCATGTGATGATAATGCAGCATGCGTCTATTTAAAGGTTATCATGGCATACTGCATACTATTTCACATGCAATTATAAAAAGAAATAGTGGGCAGTATACAGTACAATGTATACTCCACAGTATTTAGGAAGTAGAACTCTGAACATGAACATTAAAGTAATACCAATATTCATGTGTGTTTCAGGTCAGCAGGTTCTTGGTTTGGTGGAGAATCAGAGCGATTGGTATCTGGGGAACCTGTGGAAGAACCATCGGCCATGGCCAGCACTGGGCCGTGGCTTTAACACTGGTATGTCAGAGAGCTTGCTGGTGTGTGTGAGGAGGGTGAGCCTAGTGTACACTTCATGACTCAAGCTCTTCTCCTTTGATGTTTTGAGTCAGCGACTGGTCTGAGACATGAAGTCTCGGATCTCTCGACTAATGTCTTGTTGTGTGTGCACTACTGCGACAGGTCGAGACTAGTCCCAGCCGCTATGACAGTTTTCAAAACAGCTTGATATCTAGACGTTTAGATTAGCCACAGCTAATGAAAAATAGCGATAGTGCAAGAGAAGGGCAAGGTATTAGGAAGCAGAAGACAAAGAATAATTATGTAATAAAATAAAACTTCACCAACGTCTCCCTACCCACTGTCTTTATTATTTTTATAATACTTTTCCTAAGCAAATTTTAGCAAATACGAATAAAAATGGGTGCGACGCGTTCTTTCATGCTTGTTGAAAAAGAGCATGGTGTTGGGTAGCAGTAGACAAAAATAATAAAAGATTTTAATAAATTCTCAGCAACATCAGCTGTTTTTTATAAAATCTGTTCTTTGAAAATGGTGCCAATAAGCATGAAAATGGTCAAGGGCCATTATTTTTTATGTTTTGACATGTTATCAAGTATAAACTGTGAGTTTGTGAATTAATTTCTTTATCTTAATTTTAGGATGCACTTTGGTCGATCCTTTTGAAACTGGACAACATTAAGTTATGTGCGGATTTAAAGAGAAATAAGCGTACGATCAGAATATTTTCTATAATCTATTTTCTATTCTCTGCTTTCTATTTTTATCACGATTAAACTGCATGCATTTTACCGCACACACCCGTTTTCTCCTATGTGTTACGGGTGGTCACACTAGGCATTGAGCATGCAAAATCTTTTCATACAACGCAATGGACCAGGATATGATGTCATGCGAGAGGACTTCTAGTGAAATTAAATAATAGATCACAAAAAAAACAAATAATAATATATTAGAAAACGTAAAATTTTTGTCTACTCACTTTCCTGCAATAATAATCTCCCAGCTTTGAAATAAGTATAATTTGAATTGAGCCAAGAGGTCAGCGTGTGAAGTTTCAGTCTCCTATTGGTTGCGTGTTCTCTTGTCATACAAATTCACCAAGCTTGAACTTTAGTACGCAGCATAGTACAAAATGTCTTCAGATTAGACTGTCCGCTCTGCTGCATTCGGATGCGTTTGAATGGAGTGCAAAGTGTAGTGTGACCTCCCCTTTACACAGATTATTGCATCGATCTCAAAGCACCACTGATCAAGAAGCACAGCAACAACAAACAATCTGATGCGGTAAGTCATGGCATCAGCACAAGTTATTGCTACTGCATGCCACATGTTTATGACAGCTTCATCCATCAGCAGTGAGGGATTTACATGTGATAAATGTAAGAAATTAGTCAGAATGATGGAGAAAATGAATCTGTATGCTAGTAGAGGTCAGTGAGAAAGAGATACATACAGGCTTCGTTTCAGATATGGGTTGTACAGTGAGCAACACACACTTTGGTTCCAGCTATAGAGCCCCTGCAGCAGGACGTTTGTACCTCATCAGCATACTCGTAGGGCAAAGTGATACAACTCTTCTGTTCCTGTTAGGATTTTCAAAAGATTCTACCCACTCAGTGATGCACCCATTGAGAAGCCTGTTTATAGGTGATTCTATTGAAAGGAATGTGGAAATAGAGACTCCAGCCACCATAGTACAATGCATTTCGGGTGTCACGTCAAATAAAAATGAACAAGTGCTGGCTAATGATAAACTTAGATTTTCTAAGATTGTTATTCATGTCGGCACTTACGATGTCCGGCTTCGCCAGTCGGAGATCACTAAATATAATGTTAAAGAGGTGTGTGAACTTGCAAAAAGGATGTCAAACATTGTAATATGCTCTGGTCCCATCCCTGCTCATAGTGGTGAGATGATTAGTAGTTTATTAGTGCCACTGAATTGCTGGATATCTGAGTGGTGTCTGCAGAATAGCATAGGACTTATAGACAATTGGACAAGTTTTTGGGGTAGACCTGACCTGCTAAAGAGATACAGACTCTATCCCTCCAGGAAAGGTACTGCTCTCCTCTGTAGTAACTTGGCTCGTAGTCTTAAAGGTTATATTGTTTGACTAAATGGGGCCCAGGTCAGGAAGTAGACAAACTGGCTTATCCGAACATCTACTATCTGTTTTGAGACGTTACACAGGTCACATAAACTATGACACATAACTTGGGCTACTAAACATTAGATCGCTTTCATTGAAAGCACTAAATGAAATTATTGCAGATCATAGTTTAGATTCTGGTTGACTGATACCTTGTTTAAACCGCATGAGTATATTAATTTAAACTAGAATGTACATTTCCTGAAGAAAATGTGAGTGGTGCTTGCCGTGGCAAAACTCGTCAAATAGCATATTATAACTGTTGAGATATGTTTTTTTTTACTCGGTTGCTAGGGTACCCCCATCTGGTTGCTAGGCAGTTACCATAGTGATATTTATCAAGTCTCCTTGCTGTCCTGAGTAAAATCAGTCAACCAGGAAGTCTCTACGATGTTCTGATCCAGAGATATGTGATTTTTTTATTTGGTTGCTAGGGTAACCCCTCCTTGTTGCTAGGCAGTTACCATAGTGATTCTAATCAAGTGTCTTTGCCATCCTGATTGAAATAAACCAACCCAGAAGTCTGTACGATTTTCTGGTGCAGAAATGTGATTTGTTACTCGGTTGCTAGGATAACCCCATCTGGTTGCTAGGCAGTTAACATGGTGATAGTAATCAAGTCTCCTTGCCATCCTGAGTGAAATAATTCAACCTTGAAGTCTCTACTGTTTTCTGGTGCAAAGATATGTGATTTGTTACTCGGTTGCTAGGGTAACCCCATCTGGTTGCTAGGCAGTTACCATAGTGATACTAATGAAGTCTCCTTGCCATCCTGATTGAAATAAGTCAACCCGGAAGTCTGTACTATTTTCTGGTGCAGAGATATGTGATTTGTTACTCGGTTGCTAGGGTAACCCCATCTAGTTGCTAGGCAGTTACCGTATTGATAGTAATCAAGTGTCCTTGCCATCCTGAGTGAAATAAATCAACCCAGAAGTCTGTACTATTTTGTGGTGCAGAGATATGTGATTTGTTACTCGGTTGCTAGGGTAACCCCATCTGGTTGCTAGGCAGTTACCATAGTGATACTAATCAAGTCTCCTTGCCATCCTGATTGAAATAAGTCAACCCGGAAGTCTCTACGTTTTTCTGATGCAGAGATATGTGATTTGTTACTCGGTTGCTAGGGTAACCCCATCTGGTTGCTAGGCAGTTACCATAGTGATACTAATTAAGTCTCCTTGCCATCCTGATTGAAAAAAAGTTGCACCCCTGGGGGGCAGGAGCTGCCCAAAGTTGCCCCATTGACTTACAATGGTGTAGGACGGCCCATGAAATGACATTGCATAGGGATATTGTATTGAACATAGCTCTGGATCACAGTGTCATAGAGACAAGGGGGCGGGCTCATTTCACTCAGACGACCAATCAGTCTCTCGCGATCATTGTGAAGCTATCAAGCCACGCCCTAGCAACAATTTAAGGCACCTTAGCAACAAGTCCTATAGACTTCTAATGAAAGACATCAAAGGGATATCTCCGGATAGAAGTGTCATAGAAACACAAGGGTGGTCTCGTTTTACTCGGGACAACAAACAGCCAATCATGAATCACCTCAACACTTCCTAGCCCCTCCCTAGCAACCATTGTTGAGCACCTTAGCAACCAAAATCCATAGAGGGATATCTTCCATTCTGAATGTCACAGAGGCATGGGAGTTGGTTTATATCATTCATACTGAACAGCAGCCTTTGGAGTTTCATGATTGGCAGCTGCCAAGCCACTCCCTAGCAACTAAACAGAGTACCCTAGCAACCGTTTAGCAATAACTATATCTCTGCACCAGAAAATCAGAGAGACTTCTGGGTTGATTTATGTCAATCAGGATGGCAAGGAGACTTGATAAGTATCACTATAGTAACTGCCTAGCAACCACATGGGGTTACCCTAGCAACAGAGTAACAAATCACATATCTCTGCATCAGAAAAACGTACAGACTTCCGGGTTGACTTATTTCAATCAGGATGGCAAGGACACTTCATTAGTATCACTATGGTAACTTCCTAGCAACCAGATGGGGTTACCCTAGCAACCGAGTAACAAATCACATATCTCTGCATCACAAAAACGTAGAGACTTCCGGGTTGAATTATTTCAATCAGGATGGCAAGGAGACTTGATTAGTATCACTATGGTAACTGTCTAGCAACCAGATGGGGTTACCCTAGCAACCGAGTAACAAATCACATATCTCTGCACCACAAAATTGTACAGACTTCTGGGTTGATTTATTTCACTCAGGATGGCAAGGACACTTCATTAGTATCACTATGGTAACTGCCTAGCAACCAGATGGGGTTACCCTAGCAACCGAGTAACAAATCACATATCTTTGCACCAGAAAACAGTAGAGACTTCAAGGTTGAATTATTTCACTCAGGATGGCAAGGAGACTTGATTACTATCACTATGTTAACTGCCTAGCAACCAGATGGGGTTACCCTAGCAACCGAGTAACAAATCACATATATCTGCACCAGAAAATCGTACAGACTTCTGGGTTGGTTTATTTCAATCAGGATGGCAAAGACACTTGATTAGAATCACTATGGTAACTGCCTAGCAACAAGGAGGGGTTACCCTAGCAACCAAATAACAAATCACATATCTCTGGATCAGAACATCGTAGAGACTTCCTTGTTGACTGATTTTACTCAGGACAGCAAGGAGACTTGATAAATATCACTATGGTAACTGCCTAGCAACCAGATGGGGGTACCCTAGCAACCGAGTAAAAAAAACATATCTCAGCAGTTATAAAATGCTATTTGATGAGTTTTGCCACGGCAAGCACCACTCACATTTTCTTCAGGAAGTGTACATTCTAGTTATTAAGTTGGCTTGTGAGAGCCAACTTACTGAAATTCTATTTAAACTTATTATTAAGTTGGCTTGTGAGAGCCAACTGTAAGCCCGTTTATCGGTCCAGTGACGGTCTCCAATAATACGGGTGAAGGTCTCTGCGCGTTACAGTCTTTCTTGTACGCAACACAACAATATTAAATGAAATACATTTTCTCTTATGTATTATCTCGTTATTTCATCTGACTCCATAAATGAAAAAGGTTTTTAATGATATCTGAGTATCATTAAAAGTGAGCGAATGTTTGATTATTCCTTTAACTCCTTTAATTGTACTTTACCCGTTTAGATTAAGAAACTATGTCGCTTTGAGGTCCTCGCGTGTTTTCTCTACACCGCGGGTCTCACGATCACAAGCGGTCAGTATTGGATCATCAAACAGAGGTAATTGCTATATACCTGAGATCGGTCACGTTCACGTATACACAATCAAAGATACTTCAGTATAGCCCCATGGAATTGCATACACTTGAATGTAACTTAACGTTTTCTTCAGTAGAGGTCACGGCCACTATTACAGATGTAAGTTGACCAACATAACTTCTCTTATAATAGCTTTGGATTGGCCATGCGTGGTTTCCCACGTACACTTATCTGGAGAAACATCAAATTAAAACAGAGGTAAGACACCAGATTTAGATTGGTCAAGCAGCGTTTGCTGTTCTAAACGGAAATTCCCTTTTGTCTTTGCAAACCAAGTACACTTGAATCGATGCCAAATATTAGTCGTCACTAATCTGACTGAGACTTGCGGTAACATACGAATCATTCAATCTGTTTGGGAAACACAATGTCAGAGTCAGTCAGAATAAAATCAAATGTTGACAATTTATTGACCAGGTAACATAATCAATTCATCAATTCCAATTAGACATTGATAAGTCAAAGTTAGACATTTTATCAAAACATAAGAAATACGAATTGCAATCACCTGAAATAAACTACAAACAGTAAACTGTTTGGGATCGTCTGATTACAGAGAGCCCTGAGCAATGTGTCACCTCTCCTTAAATACCCAGATAATTCAACATGCTTACCAAATGGTGGTGTCTGTCATTATAATTAGATTTTGGTCCCCTGTTGAGGGGGTTCCTGTAGATTAACATACAGGAGGTATGGAGGATCTGGGGAGGGCACACCTTTAAGGGGCACACCACATTTCACATATTTTATAACTTCTTTTAGCTTTTCATTATGGCTGGGAGGATGAGACCAGTTTACCAGGCGCACTGAGAGACTTTAAATGATACCAAACATGTTATAGTTACTTTTTGTACACACTTCACATTGCATAGGTTTTTAGTGAGCTTTAAGTGAGGAGGAGGAGTAAGATGAAGATACTTTAGAAGGGAGGTGTTAGCTGCACAGTATGTTGCATCTCGGATGTTGCTATTACATCTGCGAGAGAGAGTTCAGATGTTAATTCTCATGAGAGCCTTTTGTTTTCTCGAGGAGTAGCCCAGACTCACTGGCACCCGCCTTACAGTTTTCCCCGTTTGGCACCGTGGGCCACACACAGGGTTTCCTGCGGTGTCACTTCAGTCTTTGTAAGGTGGGCAGCTGTAAGGGGCTGAGAGCAAGTGCCATGTCTGTTGGTAGACCTGATGAGGCATCTGAAGTCGCAACACAGTGTCTGGTTGAGGTTAGCACATGTGTTCAGTTCATAGAGTCCATCAAGGCATTTGTGGCTTGTTCAGTGGACATGTCATTCCATCATGGAGAAACATCTGCTTCTGGTTGTACCTTTAATGATGATCTGACTCTTTGAAGAATTCTCTGCCACCTCCATTGGTGGTCTTATGGGCAGACCTCAATTAGGTGAAGGAGTTCTCCCTGGCAATGCATATACACCTGAACAGCTTCTTAAATGACCATGTAAAGATGAAACTCTGAAGAACTTAACTGACACAATAAAAGGTTGAGTAATACATGATGAAAAGACAAACAATGAATCAATGTCACCAGTGCGAGTGGTAATCCAGGTCTCAAGTGTGTATTTAAAAATGCAAAGGGGACTAATTAATCTGAATTAATTAAAGGAAAGGTGGCACAGAGTT